>NW_006442484.1:65610025-65625799 GCF_000325575.1 Pteropus alecto
AGTTTTCCTCAGAGTACTGAAATTAAGTATAATTTTAGTTCAGTGTCGTTGACTGTAGATGACGAAAGACAGTGGAATATGTAGATAAAATGTATCAATGCATGCTCAATTTTACTTTTTCAAGTCAATATGCCTACTATGTGACAGACTCTGTGCTAGACTCTGTAGGGTGTGCAAAGTTGAGGAAAGCAGTCTTTTTCTCAAGGAGCTTATATTTAATTGGGAACAGAAGATAAATGTACAACTGGCTAAATCACAACACAGGATATGTTAAATGCCCAAGTGAGCTTACAAGCAACATGGCATAATGGTTTGGAGGAGCAGAATGTCCGGGAAAAGTTAAATGGATACAATAGGTGTGAGCTCCAAAAATCTGGGTGTCTGGGACGATGGTGGCCCCATTCATGAAAATATGTATGTAAGGAGGAAGAGTAGGTTTGCCTGTTAATGCGTTGAATTTGAGAAAGCAATGAAACATGGTTATTCTGGAGGTAGCTGGAAGCCTATCTAGAGAGAATTTGAGCGTAGAGGTGTGAATGGACATACAGGGATAACAGTAGAAGTTGTGGAATGGATTAGATTACCAAGAAAAACCAGAGAGAAAAACGAAGAGCACTGGGAACTTTGAGAGAAAACCTGATTTTAAAGGACAGGAGAAAAAGGAAATAATATTAATATACGTAAAGAACGGTTTGAGCGGAGCAGAACCTGGAGAATGCAGTGTGATGAAATTTAAGAGAGGATTTCAGGAAGAAGTTGAGCAACATTGAGGATGGCAAACGAGAGCTCAAGGAGGATGCAGACAGAAGAAGAAATGGCATTTAGTGATTAGAAGGCGATTGATGCCTTTTAAGAGAAAGGCTTCAGTATAATGACAGGGGCAGAAACCCGATTAATTATTAAAAGTATGTTGAAGTATATAAAACAAATTACACAAAGATCATAACTTTTCCTGTTAGGACAACTACTCTGCCCTTTAATGTGAGGAAAATAATGCAATAGCTAGAGGACATTATTTCACGATGGATTAAGCATTAAAAAATATGACTATTTGCTGAGGTTATCTGAGTCTTTTTCACACATGCTACTGTAAACCCTTTGTTGAGATAACTGAGTGGCTTGTCTTCAGTAGTATTCACACTTGTTAATAGTACAAATGGAAACTACATGTAGCGAGGCACGAAGTGGGGGATGCCTGGAGTAGGTGATGGAAAATAGCGAGAAGATTCCACTTCAAAGGGCTTAGCATGCGAAGCTATTTTAAAGTCATTGATTTTTCTCTGTCTTGGTGTGCTGATTTCTCCTCCTGACTTCTGTGCTACCCTTTGGACCCCAAGCTTTTTTCTTTAATGGTGTTTTGATTAGTTGAACTGTGGTCACGCAATTATATGGCAAACCTCCCTTTCTCCTTCTTCGGTAAGATTAACCAGCTGATGATTATGGAAACCAGAATTAGATTTCAACGACATCTTTTATTTTTATATTGCTTTCTATCTATCAAACCCTATTTGCATATATGCTTCCACTTGACCTCAGATCAGTGCTACAGGATAAACAGAGATCTTTTGGATGGGAATAAAGAGACGGAGGGAATATGTGAGTTTTTAAATTGATCCTTTCCAGTACCATTGTAAACTCCATCTCTTTTTTTTAAGGCTGTTTTTTTCCCTTTGGTTAAATTAAAGATATGTAGATAGACATTTCTATATCGTTATTTTAAAAAGTTTATGTGCTCATGGACATTGGACAATTAGATATAAACAATGGAAACATTATTGAAATAAAATTAAGTAATTATTTTTATTTATTAAACTTGATACTGAAAGTGGAATATCCTAAAACTGTAAGGGGTTAGAGTGAGGCAATTTGACTTTATCTTATTCTTGAAGACTCTTCCCCCATTTCAATTTGACAATCCTTCCATAAAAACTATCATAGTTAATGAATAATAATACTTGGAGTTATTTAGAGTTAAAGAAAGAGTATTCAGGAAATTAAAAATTAAAGGGGGAAGTTTAGAAAGAGAATTGTTCATTCATGAATTCTTTGATTTATATAACATTTATTGATATTATATGCAAGGTGTTATGCTAGGTCTAGGATATGGCCTTGCTTTGGTGAAGGACATAATATTCTTTTGAGAGGGAATGTTTTCCCTAAAGTCCTGGTGTTGGAGCAGAGTTAGCTGGCAGGTTGTCAGTGGCTGAAAGAGTGGAGAAGAGAAGGGAAGGCTGACAGAGAAATTCCACAATAATATGGGAGTAGGATGCCACTGCCATCTTCTTTTCTTTCCACTGGGAATCTTGCTGAATCTCAGGAGGGGAGGCTGGTTGTAGAAGGAGGACTGGAGAACTGTCAGGTAAAACTCTGAGCTGAAACACTGCTGGCCTTTCAAATAGCTGAGGAACTGTGCTCTGGTTATTCCACGCCACTAAGACTTCACAATAGGGTTGAAGAGAGAAAGTCAAGAGCAACTTCTACTTTGAAAACATGAGAAAAATTAAGAATAAATCAAAATAGCTTTGCTATTCTATTTCTTTAGCGTTTTAAGAAATTTTTTAAAAATCAAAATATGTCGTGACTGAAAGGTCATGTTTCAACTGGTGTTGATTTAATTCTTACTCAAGAGAGAAAATTGCCAGTTGGATCATCAACCTCAGTTTTTGTGGAATCAGATTTTTACCTCTCTGAAAGCTCTTTTATAAGAATTGTTCAGAGTTAAATGGGGGATGACAAGTTCATAGCCCAGAAGGAACATTGTATCTCTGGGCTATCAAAACATTGATCATCAAACATGGATTAGCAGAGATTCCCTAGAAAATCTTTGGCTTCTAATAAACACTAAAGAATGGGAAGCCTCGATTTGGAGAGTAGTCTGTATGAGAAGAAAGTACACTGATAATAGAACACACCTGTGTAGCCTGTGAGTTGGCAGAAGGGTATTGACGGTGTTAACAGTTGACAGAGGCAAGGACATAAAATCTTTGAGCAACCTCTTTGAAGTTGGGTATATTTTTTTTCTGGTAGAGTGAAGGGTATTGGTGGTAGTGATTGCCTATTCTCTACCGATAAGAAAGACATAGCCTCTACAGAGTTCACACTCTGGCTGGCTCCACTCTTGGCTGATGAAGCAAGCTAGAATGGCTAATTCTACTGGCAGTTATCTGAGCCAGTCCACACAGGTCTTTGACTGCTGTGAATCAGCACTCGTGAGATTCCACAGGGTGTAAGAAACCAGAAATACTGGTTTCTACCAACTGTTGGACTCCTAAGGACTAGTGTGACTAATCGACTAAGAGCAGCTTCAAATCCTTTCTGGGAGGAGGCAGGGTTTATAAATAAATAGAAAACAAACACAACTGACTCGAACTGAAATTTGTGGCTTCGGTTTGATATGGTAGATATAGTCAACCTAGCCTAAAAGAGAAAGCCGGAGTCTATACATTTATGCAATCAGTGTTCAACATCTCATTGCTTCTAAAAGAATCAATTAGACTTTTGGAAACGATCATGTGATTAATAGAATGATTATAATGCTCTGAAAATGAGAATATGAAATGATAGTGAATGAAGACGAGTATGAGGCATTTTAATAAAAGTAAGAACATGCTAATACCAGTCATTAGAGTTTTCCTCATTGCATATGCTTCCAAATTCTGTTTTTAATTGTAAATAATGTAGCATTAACTATAAAATAATTCCATCATTTTCCCCTGTGCTCAAATCTAAAATTTCTCTTAAAAAAAAAAAAAAAAAAAGCTAAGGTTCTTTACAATTAAAATCCCCTGCTTTAAAAGAAAATAGAAGCAGCTGAATAAAAGACATTTTTTACATTTCACTCAATCCTCCCTTAGAAGACATATACATTCCTGTACATGTTTGTGTTTTCACCACTTTTAACAGTCCTGGGTGCCTGAAGTTGGTGCTATTTCCCAGACCGATAGAGCAGAGATTGCAGATCCATGCTCTGCCCCCTGATTCCTGGGATTAGGAAGACAAAAGCTGATGTGTGGGAGAAGAAGAGTTTCTGGAGGCATGTGCAACTAGCTGTTGCTAGCACATCCCAGCACATCAGCCAGTCTGACAGCAGTGCTGACGTCCACTCCCAACCTCTCGTTTCAGGGTAAAGAGATGCTGCTAGAGAGCCTTCTCATTCTTAACTGAACACGTAGAAGGGTAAAGTCAGAGGTTCTAACCATCATTCCCATTCCAGTGGCCTTTTTCCTGAATAGCTGTCAGGATCTTGGGTGATCAAGAAATAAGCACTGTAAGGCACCTAAACCCTACTTTTTGTTACATATAAGTAAATAAGCCCTTCTTAAAAATTGTTGCTCTCTCCCCGTCCTTTTTATGGCATAGGAACATGGAGACTTAAGTGGGTGATTTTTCTTTTGTTCTATATAGTCTTTTCCATTTCTAGAGAAGATTCCATATAAATAAGAATTAAACATTGTTTTGCTATTCCCAATACATTTAATAGCGCCTATTATTTTAATTGGCCTAGTCATTTCAGAATTTAAAACAGCAAATGCTTAATTAAGATTGCATAAGGAATTTCCAGCTCCTGAGAAATTGAAAAAAAAAAAGAAAAGAAAAGTTCAAATACATAATATATTAAATCACCTATATACTAGGCTATGCCATATTCCTTATACTGACCTTACCTAGTATTTCATAAAGCTGTCAGCTCAGCTGCATATCATCCAGATGTCTTGTTTTGGCTCACCAAATTTCAGAATTGGCTGTGAATACTCGCAAATATTTTCTTTTAAAATGTAGAGTATATTACTGGTTGCCTTCAAGTATTTCTGTAATAATGTAATAGTCTGTGTTTACAACTAGAAGGCTAGAATATTCAGCAGTGGAAACCAATGACTGGAAAGCAACTCATCCGAGGTTCACTTCCTGGTCTTGCCATCTCTAGGCCAGAAGAATACAGATTATGAATTTCCTCTGGGTGGTGTCACAGAAAAGCAGAGAGAATTGGCAAATGGGGCCAGTGGAGCTATCAAACATAGTCACTGTTTAATTTTGATAAAAATATGCTTTTCTAGAACAATTAAATCTTTATAGACTCCAATAGAACATTCATTGTATTTCCCAACTTGGGCATTCCCCATTTGAAGAGGATTGGAGCTTTGGCTGGGATGGCCTCCTCCCTGAATTTCAGAAGTGCTAAAATAACAAGCAATGTCTGGTTGGGTGATTTTCCACATTCGCCCTATTTAAAGGAAGAAGCTTGTTCTACTGTAAACACTTATGGGAACTGTTTGCTTTGGATGGGCTGGGTCTGTATGGGCTGAGAGGGCTTTCTTACTCTGGTTTCTTGCCAAGGTGGAAATTTGATGCCAAAGCCTTCCCAGTTATATAGAGGCATCCTCTTATTTGAATAAGATGGATTCCAAGAAAGTGTGTTGGGGAGCCCAGGCATAGTAATGGCTTGAATAAACAGTCCCTTGATGTAGTAGCTTGTGCTAACCTAGCATGGAGCAGAGTTCATTGTTGTATCTGGGATTGAATATTTCTTAGATCTGTTTTTGTGCTACCGATGATTAGGTAGGCGCCAATTGAGACTATACTGTACATCTACGGAAACCTTTGGAATCTTACACTCCCTACATCTATTAAATCTAGAGGATAAGCATTCTGCGTGGTTTAGCACAGTCATGAGCTCCAAATGGGTATACAAAGGTGAGTTGGGTGTGGCTGCTAGAAGTCGATTTTACATCTAGTCATTCCATTACTTACTGTACTCAGAGTGGATGATCCTTATGGAGTTGTGGTTTTAAGCACAAGCTCTAGAGACAAATTGCATTGAGTTTAAACCCTGCCTCTACCAATTATTTGGCATGCGAACTTGGACAAGTTGCCTAAGTTTGCCATGCCACTTTCTTTGCCTTTGTAAAATGGAAAGTGTCATCAGGTCTCAATAAGTTAATATATGTGAAGCACTTAGAATAAAACCCAACACCAAGTAAGTACTCAATAACTATTAGCTACTTTCATTTTCTCCTCTTAAAACTATAAGCGATGTCAATCAATTACTGACTCACTGTCTAGTCTGATGGTTCTGGTTGGAGAGGGAATTATAGGAAAGTGAGAAATGTGTGGATGTGCCATCTGTCCACCATAACTCCTATGTGTACCTTTATCTGTGTACAAAAGTGAAATTGGGCCTATTGACTGCTCCGACATTTATGAAGACTTCTCTTCAGAAGTGACCTTTCTGGTTTTTATGTAATTAGGTAAATCAGTTCTGTTTTTAATATTGTTCTGTCCTTTTGATGGTTAAATTCAAGCTGTGCTTATTATAGTTAACTCTTACCCAGAAGTTGCTGTGTGCTAATCCTCTAAGACAACGACCTATGGAAATAGTCATTTCTACACACAAATTGTGGTTGACCAAATCTACACATTCTCTCAGATATGGGGCAGACCTCTAAAATCCCACAGAACAAGTGGGAGGTGGGGCATTTACAAGTAGCGGATTATTGTATAACCATTTCCTGTGCCCCAGCCTCCTCTGACTTCAGTTGCTTTTTTAAGCAACTGATCCAGAGCTCCTGTTATGAGCCATGTCCCACACCTCCCCCATGCAGCTCCACTAGCCACTCCCTGTCTTGGATTTTGGCTGCTTTTTGTCACACAGTCTTGCAGGTCACATTAACCAAATCTACTAACCTGGTGTTCCTTCTGTCCCTGGTGTTTGTTTGATATGCCAGGCCCGTAATCATTTGTTCATTCTTTCATTTATTCAGCCATCCATCAGGAATTTATTAAGGCCCACTATATACTAGGCACTGAAGATGCAAAGATGACCCAAGTTCTCTATAGCAGAGACCATATCTTAGATTCTAGAGGCAAGGGAAACAGATGGATCATGACAAGGGAGCAAATGGTATGGGGTAATGGTTAGAAATATGGAATTTGAGCCTGAGTGCTTGGGTCCAAATTCCTATCTGTGTGATGTTGAACAAGTTACTTGACTTCTCTATGTCTAGTCTTCATATTTCTGAAATGAGGAGTGTCATTGTACCTACCTCACAGGGTTCTTATAGGAGTTATAAGAGAGTGCCTGAAATATAGTAAGTGCTATATAAGAGTTTGTTAAATAAATAAGTTTAACAACAGGAATATACACAGGTATTATAGGAGTACCAAACCCCATTAACAAGATCAAAATACTTTTTCCACTCAGCCTTCTTCTAGGTTTGAGCACTTCTTTCGCTTCAGGAGAATAGGAAAAAAACCACAAACAAATAAACAACAACAACAAAAACTCAAACCAGGCCAGAGTTCGGCTATTGAACATTGGGGTGGCTTGTCCTGATCTTGTACTTTATTTACAGAAATAAGCCTTTTGCCCTGTTTCTTGGACCAAACATCTACCTTGTATTTGTTGCAGTGACTGGGTCTTTGTCTTATTTTTCTGCGTCCTCAGTCTCTGCTTTACTTTCTGGTCAAGACTTCAGTTCTGGAGCAGGCGTTCTGCCTTGATCTTGCCAGTCTGCCCTAGAACACCGTCCTCCAAGCAGAGTCCTCTACCAGCTGCCAGACCTTCTTGCTGCCTCCATCTCTGAATATTACTTGCTCTAGGATTCTCTGTTGCTATGTTTCTCCCACTTGTTCAGCCACCCGCCTGCCTACAATTTTACTCTCTGGACGCTATGCCCCACCAATGCGATTGGCCTCTCCTGTCTGTTTCCTAAGCATTTGCTCAACCTTCAGAGACAGGTGTTTAGTCTTTGGTCTTTTATTCTCGCTTAAGGGTTGTTCTGCCACCTCTTAATCTTCCTACTGACTGAAAGAAGGTGGTAAGGAAGAAGAGCTGAGTGTGATATTCTCTGTGTTGCTCATGAAGTGACCTATGTAGCTTAGTTGTTGGTTCCAAGGGATTTTGGGGATGTTTGCGTGAGAGGTAGCTGTAATACGTAACTGTGCCTAGGCAAAGGTGTGCGTAAGAGAGTGTTGCTCTATATAAAGTTTGCTACTTGGGGACTTTCTTTTCTTGATGGCAATTTCTTTACTAATTTATCTCCCAGAATAACCAGTTTTGCTCAGTACCAGTCATGCATGTTGCCTGAATACGTCTCAATTAATGAAGTCGTAATATTGCAGTACTGGTTTTTATTTCAGTCCTTTCTACATATTTTTCCTTCTTAGTGTTTACATGCGGGTTAAACATTTGAGAAATCCATGGATTTCCCCTCCATTTTCTCCCTCATGCTTATTTTTGCTTCTTCCGAGTTTTCTAAAACTTGAGTATAGTTTAAATGTCGGTCCAAAGAATTTCTCTTTCCATGGATTCACTTCTGTTGAACATGGCCACTTTCTTCTTGAGTAGGAACATCCAATCATCTCCATTAAGATAGTAACCTCAAAGCTCCATTACTGACGAGGATGTCATGAAAATGAGGCAATAGTGGAAGGGAAATAAAGGGCACAGTGTAATTCCTGCTTTTAACAACATAACCTAATTTTCATTAGGCCTCATGTAAATGCCTAATTTCCATTAGTCACCTGCTGATTTATTTTAGCCCCATGCACAGCAGACAATCTTATTTTTCCCTTCAGTTCTATTTGGTACTTAGATTTAATCGAAAGTTTAATTATAAGTGCTAGAAGTCATCTACAGATTATTTCTCATTTGTGAATTATTTTATTGTCCATTTTTATGGTATATGGTATTCTCGACTGAAATAATTTTTATTTCCAACAGCATCTGACATTCGCAAGGATTTTAAAGCACATTTATACATGTTACCTTGTTAATTCCCACAACAGCCCTGTGAGGGAGGCAGAACTGTTGTTATTCCTATTCTATAGATGAGGAAATGATGGCATAGAGAAAGATCATAAGAAGATAAGTTAAAAGTGTATGGGGGAAAAAGCACACTAAAAGGAGAGCCTGAAGATCCAGCACTGCTTACAGCTCTCGTACTATTATTACTAAGTGTGTGCCTCTAGGCAAGCCTCTTAATCTCTTCAGGACTCAATTTCTTCATCTGAAAAGTGAGGGACTTAGATTTGAAGCTCCATAGGCTTTCTTCTGGTTCTAAGTCTGGATGACATTGTTTAAACAGATATATTCATATTTACCTCCTCTAATACTCAGCCTCTGACAGGTGAAGAATATGAACACACACACACACACACACACACACACACACACACACACACACAAGTTGAGGCCAAGCAATCCTGCAGTGAGAGATGTTGGATGGGAGAATAAGGGAAACGGAGATGTAGGAAGAGATGATTTATTCTTGAAAAGATGTAATATTCATTTTAGGTAGACTGAGGTGACAAGTCCTGGTTGGGAGAGTGTTTGATCCAGTTCAATACAAATTTGGAGGAATTAGAGGGTTGGGAGAAGGTTGAAAATTATGTCCCTTTAGAGGAGAAACAAACTGGATATCAATTATAAAGTTTCATTGGATGATGGCTAATAGAAGTGTGGTAATCATTCTAATTTTAAAAGACTTTTTTAAAGAGCAGTTTTAGATTCACAGCAAATTTGAGAGGAAGGTACAGAGATTTATGGTACACCTTCTGTCCCCACACATGTATTGCTTCCCTCAATATCAATGTAACTATTACAATTTTGAAAAACCAAACAAATATAAGCACAAACTTTAAAGTATAACTACTTCTATAAATGCAAAACTGTGAAATGCCTTTTGAAAAAACAATGAGTTTATTAACCTTTGCATAAGGATCTTTCAGGAAGAGGGTGCCTTTCTCTTCCTCTCATTGTGTTAGTTACAATGTTATGGCACTAATATTTAGTCAAAAAAGGGTGCGACCACAGGAGTATCTGTTTTGTAACACATAATCTTGAAGGATTTCAATTTTAGTGCTTACATGTTGGTGTGCGTGTGCATGTATGTGCACCTATACATTATAATATTTTAATAGCTTAGATGCTTTTTCTGACTATATAACACAACTCATTATTATTTGCTGGAGCCATCATCTTCTCTTGGTTGCTGATAATTGCTAATAGAAACACAGCAGCATCGTTAGAATACCTCTTAACTGAATCCAAAGTGAGGCAAGCTCAGCGTGGGCCGGGAACCTACGTTATTCACCTTGTCACTTGAGTATCCAGCAATCATGGCCTCTCGATAAAATTGTGGTTGAGTAAAACATAGTCTTCCTAAAACTATAATAATAATGTTTATAATTAGCAACAGTGAAAACAGTTTCATGATGCCACCAAGTTAACAAAGTAAGAAACAAAACTCTCTGTGTGAGGTTAAACTACCAAAGCTTCATAGAATACCTTCAGTCATGATGTTTAGTGAATATCATTCTTTTATTTCTGAGATCTCAAAGTAGTGGAGTGTCCCTAGTTTTTGAAAAGACAGTGATAGTTTCTGCAGGTGTATAGGCAGGGATTTCTACTTGTGCTGAAAATTTTGAAAAGCGAATAGCCCACGTGGAGGTTGACGAGGGCACTAGTATATGCATCTTGATTACTCTCAGAGCCATGGAAATAAAACTCAGTATGAAATTACAAATGAGACTTTCCTGTGGTCTTAGGTTGAGACTCCAAAGCAGAGCATAATAGGGAACAAATACCTCCACATTCTATCAAGAGGAGCTAGACCAACACCAGAGCCTGCTAAGGGGTACCCTAAACTGTTTATTTCTATGACCTGTTTCTATGTCCTCACCCACTCCAACAAGAGTTCTTGGGAAAATTTATTTAAATAACAACATTACTGAGATATAATTTACAGATCATCAAAATCGCCTTTTAAAAATATACAATTCAATGGTTTTTAGTATACCTACAGAGTTATGCAACCATCATGGCGATTTAATTTTAGAACATTTTTATCATTCCTGAAAGAAACCCATACTCATTAGTAGTCGCTCCCCATCTCTCCTTCTCCTGGCCCTTGGCAACCATGAATTTGCTTTCTGTCTCTATGGATTTGCCCATTCTGGACATTTCATTTAAATGGATTCACACAATATGTGGCCTTTTTCTGTCTGGCTTCTTTTACTTAGCATAATGTTTTAAGGCTTATCCATGTTGTAACACATTTTAGAACTTCACTCCTTTTTATGGCTGAATAACACTCCACTGTATGTATATGCCACATTTTGTTTATCTGTTCATCTGTTGATAGACATCCATTTTTTTTTTTCCAATTTGGGGCTATTATGAATAATGTTACATGAACATTCATGTACATGCTTTTGTGTGGTCTTAGAGAATTTGACCTCTGTTCTCTGAAGATTGTGAGCACAGGGTACGGAGTCTGTTCCTTGCCTAGATATGAGGCTGGCTGGAACTGCCCCTTACAAGAGAAGAGAGGATGTGGCAGTAGGAGTAAGCTACAATTCCATGATAAGCAGGGTAAGGATTGTGTTTTATGAGGACTAAGTGGACACCATGGGAGATATAACCATCTTGAAAAGACCCTGACGAAGAGTACAGTCTGTGTGTGGGATTACTGTCTGAGCAGGAGCTAAGGAGGAATCATTAATGATCAGCAGGAGAAGTCACTGTCACTCGAGGGAACAGAAAAGCATTGGAGATCCCCGGTGTGGGTTGAAGGTTTTCTAAAGAACACACCTAAGTTCCCTACAGGAGAGAGTCAGCTGGTACTTGCATATCTGTCTCACAGGGGACACCACCAGTTAAATAATGAAGACCTTTTTGCTTCTTTACTTCTCCTTTCTCCTCTACCCCTCAACTGGGGAGGAACAACAAACAAGATTGGGTGTGGTTGGAATAAGACTGTGTTCCACTTCCCCATTGCAGGTTCCTGGAATATGGGGGAAGAAGATGCGCAGAAAAGAGCTAAGTTTGGATATTAGAGGAGATCGAACGTGTAAAATACCTTGAAATAAGACTGTTACAAAAGTAAAAAGCAACTGGAGAAGTCCTACAGTTTCTTCAAGATATTGTCTGGGGTCCGGAAAAGGAAATCTGACAGAGCAGGTTTGAAGGACAAGAATGGGGAAAAAAATAAAACTATATCCTGATTGTTCTCTATGGAATCTGGCCTGATTAATAAACATGTTTTTGTCAGAGTAAAGTTATTTTTGAATTTGGACTGCTCAGAATTTCTCGGACTCCAGAATTATGCTAGAGGTGTTTGCTGTAGTGGGTAGTGGTCTCTGTCAATCAAAGTAGTGATACTGTCAATCAAAGGGCCTTGCTTCCCCCATCACAAATGTAGGTGTATGACCAGACTGACCAGTTAGAACTTGTTTTTAGGTGATAGTGGTGGACACATGATACCTGCATGGTTTTTAGGTGATAGTGGTGGACACATAATACCTGCATGGTGGAGACAGGACCCAAGGAGTACCAAGCAACGTCCTTGTAGGAATGTTGGAAATCTCTCTCCTCCTGAGATTATAAACTACAAACGCCACATAACTCTATTCTTTCTAGGATCACCTACCCTTCCACATGGAGAGAGCTTTCTGGAGAATGAAGCCAATCCAGAGAGGAGTGAGTTGAGAGACAGAGACCATCTGATTCATCATTACATTGCTTGATGAAAAACATTTTAAAAAATTATTGGACCATTGGTACATGGAGTTGAGTTAATCATACTCTTTAGTTCTTTTCATACATTTCTATTGGTTTGTAAAAGATACCTCTCATTTAAAAATTATCATTTTTAATATAAATGAATATAAATTGGCATGGTTTTAAATATGAATAAGTGACATTGTATTAGAGACTTTGGTAACTTTCTTCCTTTTTTCATTTTTAACCCAATGCTGTGTTTTTAAGTTCTAATTGCCTTACTGTCTACAATTCATTGACCTGACTATGGTGAGGACTTCTGGGTTGACTAAAGTTGCCTACTTCCATAAACAACACCATCATAGACATGTTCATGCGTGTTTGCGAGTATACCTTGGAGTGGAATTGCTGAAACTAACTTCTGGACATTTCAGTTACTGCATAAACCAATAAATTATCTTTTTTTGCTTAAGTCACTTAGCAATGAGTTTGTGTCACTTGCAACCAAAAGACTCCTTACTAATCCTTGCCATTGGAGATGAGGAGCATCTTGTCCCCATCTGCCTGGCCTCCTCTAATTCCTTTGAAGAAATCAAGGGTAAAGTAGCATTTTTGATGTACCTTCAGCTCTCTTCATCCATGCTATCAGACTCAGTAATTGCCTTCTCCTTTGGAAAGTCTCATCACTCCTATTTCACAAGATGGACAATGTGAATCCATACTGCTTTATCGAAAAAAAGTATTTCGATTTTAAAAAATCCATGTTAAATTCTTAGAACATAGAAAAATGTTTCAAACTTTGGAACTGTGGTATGGTTGTAACTCTCTAGAAAAGGAAATGTCTCTTAAGGCTGAAAATACTTTACTAGATCAATCATCTTAATAATAAGATCTTATTAAAACAATCTTTTTTTTTTTTTTTGCCACAGGAATGCTAGTTATGAGACCTTGGTTAGGGAGATTTTCTTCTGTGGTACATAGATTTTTCTCCAAGTGTTTTTGTTTACTGAACATTTTGAGACTTCTCAGAAGTCTTCCTGTCACACGCTCCTGCAGGTACCCCCATTCAAGATACAAAGGTCAGTTGAAGTAGCTGAAGAATAATGGAACAGCATTCTATTCCTTAACAACGGGACGATACCAATAAGATGAAAATCAACAGAGATCAATTCAATGGACATAACTATAAAACTATTCATTGATGTATATTCTAACATTAAATGAATCAGGAGAGGGTAGACCAAGTTTGACAGCAGTTCATATGAAAAAGACATTGAGATGTTAGGTGACCTTAACTTTAAATGTATGGTGACAGTCTGAAGAGGCTGTTAGAAGCACCAATGCAATCTGAGCAGCAGTAATTGAAGTGTATTGTGTTCAGCTTTGGAGGCAGGGGAGAAATCACTCTTTTCTTTGCTGGCTTTACCATCTTTGGAGTATTATTCTGAACACCAAGCTTAAAAAAGACAATGACAAAGTGGGATGCTTCCAGATGAGGACAATTGACACGGAAAAGAAATCTAGAAACTATCATGCCAGTAAACACCAAGAGAGTACAAGCGGTCTTCAAATATTTGAAAGGCTTGCATGTGAATAATAGTAATGCCTTACACTATGTATAGCACCACACGATTTCATAGCATTTTCATTTTTATTATTTTATTTGATTCTTACATTGGCCTTGTGAGATAGACCAGGTAGATACTGCTCTCATTTTACAGATGAAAAAACTGAGGCTCAGAGAAGTTATCTTGACTTTGCTCAACATAGCATGGCAGTTGAATGGAGATGCTGGGACTAGGTTTCTTGACTTATGTTCAGTGCTCTTTCAATTACCTTAAGTAATTGAAAACTTAAGGCTTCCACATTCTATGCTTTCATGGGGGGCAAACTTAGGACCAATGGGTGTCAGTGAACCATAAGGCAATAAATACAACATAAAGAAGATTAAAAAGACATTAAGAGCTTTCTAACAATGGAAAAAGTGGACCCCCAAAATGTGAACTCTGTCATGGATACTCTTCCAGTGGAGACTAGATATTAGTTCTCCAGGGGTATTGTAGAAAAGATTCCTGTACGGAAAATAAAATTCTGTTTGAAAAATATTATTCAGGCTGGTGGCAGATAAACGACTCATTAATATGTTTTTGTCAATTTTATTTCTGTTTAGCCACTGATCATGAGTACATTGGTATTGATGTCTCTTACACTTTAGCCATTTACCTTAACATTTATACATGGAGACAAAAGAATAAGAGAATAATGAAAAATCAGAATCTGGGACCTGAGTTGCCTGGGCTAAGGGTTAAGGCCAAGTCACCTCTGAGGCTCCCAAAGTCCTTTTTTCTGCAGCCTCAAGTATCTTTATTTTTACTGTGTGTCTGAAGCTTATGACACGATCGAGGTTAGTAACTATGGAAACCGGAGTGATTTATTTACCACTGAGAAGGTTTAGCACTGACAGAATCAGAACAGGCTTCCTCATGCAAACAGTGTCTGCCCATCCTTTATTAAGAGGATCTGTGGAGAAAATATGGATTAGTGAAACTGAGGAATCTGAGGAAACATTTTAAATGAAGATACGTAAGAGCAAAAGGGAGGAAGAAGGGGCTTGAAGAACCATGGAGACTGACGTTCCTTCTCAGCTCCATGTCTCTCCTTGCCCGGTTTCCTCATTTTGAAATGCCCTTCCCCATCCCGAATGGTGACCTTCTCCTAGCTTACCCCACCAGTCCAAAGCCCACCTTGTACACACAGCTTTCCCAATAAAATGAATCAATGTTTGTCCTTCTTCTGACTCGCTGCATCAGATAGTTTCTGCGCCATGCCTATTTGCAGTGGATTACATTAGACTGAACATTTTTATTATTGTTCCTAGGGTTGTCCCATATGTCCCACATGTATTTTGTTTTCTGCTCAAGAGTATCTGGACAACAAGTTGAATAAGGGCTGAAATCCAGCCCAAACTCCTTTCTCTATGCCAATAGCCCATCGAGAGGAAGGAGTGAGTGCCTTTTCAGATTCTCATAAGACATCACATGAACTAGTGGGGGGCCCTAATGGTCCCCTAACTATTAGACTTGTGTTTACCATATCTCCCCAATGAGTTTGTGTTCTTCTTGAGGCCCAGGGGTCTGTCAGATCTGTTTCAGTATTTCCCATTGAGCCTAGCTGTAGGTAAATGAACAGAGACAAGGAATAGAAGGAGGCCTCATCTCAGGAAGAAAAGCATAGAGAAGATGGTCTACAAAAGGAGGAGAAGGGAGAAGTCCTAG
>NW_006442484.1:65625889-65634505 GCF_000325575.1 Pteropus alecto
GGGAGAAAAAAATGTTGGCTTGATTGCAAATTTAGAGACCATTTCTTGTTGTTTTTTTTTTTTTTTTTCTTTTGCTTTAAGGGCACATTGGTATTCCATGGAGTTTCTGGCTCCTAATCTCTCGTTCTGTCCAATGACCGTGTGAACAAGGGCTAAGATGCCGAGCTTGTTCGGGCTCTATTAGCCAAACCTGGGTCCTGCTGGTTGCCCAGACTGGGCTTGTGGGGAGTCTGAGGGATGAGGCCAGGGCTCAGCATAGATTTGGAGTTACAAAACAAAAGCAACAGAAATCTGTGAGAGATGACCTGATGTATTTCACTGGATCCGTGGGAAAAGCCCCAAGAAAATCCTTCCCATTCCAAACACCCCTCTTCACTTTTCAAAATGAAGTTGCCCTTTGTCATCACTCAGGCATAGCTGTGTCTTCTGCAAATAGGTTTTCCAGCGGGCTTGCCTCAGATTCCTGTGGCAGAGTCAGAACTGGCTGACCTCCTTACATTTGATTTTGCTCTTTTCAGAGTCAACGTAAGTTGTGCATGTGACTTAAGAAGAAATCAGACTGTTTCATTGTTTCCTTTCTCCAAACCTTCCCCTAACCTCAAACCCCAACCAAAAATACCATCAACTCACCACTCTTGAGGAAGCCCCGGGAGAAGCTAGAGCATGTCTGAGATGTGACTGCAGCTGAATACCAATTGCAAGAAGAAAGAAAGAAAGAAAAAACTTAGCGAAAATATGGAAATCTAAGATTTGCTTTATTTTTTTAAGATATCACAAAAACTAGGTCCATTTAGTACAAGCAAGACTCGCCAGCTGGAATGGGTTGCAGATGACCAGAAGAAGCAGGAAGGGCTGCTGTCATTCTGAGGAATAATGGAGTCCCTCCCTCTCTGACACAGCACAGACCTCATTACCTAATGCTTTTCATATCTGGGAAGCAGTAACACAAATAAGACCATGGTATGATGCAGCATGAACAAGCTAAATTTTTACTGAATCGTAAAAAAAAAAAAAAATCATAGCATGAAACTTCTGTATCCTCAAGCAGACCTCTTTTGTTTAAATATGCCCCAATAATCATAAACAACAAAATTGTAGATCACTGGGAGTAGATGTTGCAAAAACTATCTAATGTTTACTCATTAGCAACAACCCAAGACTTTTACTTCGTGATATAGAATGGCAAACAGATTCTTCCAGCTAATAGCTTTCCTCTTTGCAGACCTGGGCAAAGTAGACTGCTGGGACCTTGGACAAATCACTCAGTGACTCCAAACTCCATTAACTCATCTGTGAAATGGGGATTAAAGCAATATCAGATGGGGTTACTGTGAGGATTAAATGAGATGATTTATGTGAAACAGCCATTTAGTGCAGTGCTTGGAAGATAGGGCTCAATTAACGTTTGCTGTCGTTATGGTTTAGCACGATGGTTAAGCACATGGACTCCAGTGCCAGCATATCTGTCTTTGGATCCTGCTGTTACTATTTACTGGCTGTGCAACCTTTGGCAAGTTACTCAACCTCTCTGTTCCTTTATTTCCCCAATCGTAAAATGGGGAAAAGACTACTAACTACCTTTTAGAGTTATTGTGAGGATTAAATGAAGGAAGTAAGCCCCTAGAAACACAGCCAGGCCCAGTGAGCACCATATAAAGTGTTAATTCTTTTCATTATTCTGTCAAAAGAACTTTGTTGACTAGATGTTTCTCGTACCATATCTCCACTCCCTACCTCCAGTCGTAGAATTGTCAGACTGTATAGCTCATCTTCTCTTTTAAAATTTGAGCTACAAGAAAAGCCTTAATTCACAAAACCCCATTCCCTCTCTCCTGGGAGACCTAAGCAGGAACACATCCCATGGTGAGAAAGTGGTAGCACCACAAATCTCAGCGGTGTAAGAGCCTCCATAACTCCTGCCTGCCCTCCCCACTCCCTGGCTTAGTCCTGGGGGCTCAGGAATGGCCCCAAGGATCTTGGGTGCCTGTTGAAATGCCAGCACCTTAGCTTAGCCCAGGTCCTTGAGGAAGACCCGAATGGTCACAGAGGACTCCAGACTGCAGAGCAGAGTAGCACTCCCAGCTCCATCTGCTCGCCAGACTGACTTGAGGTGAATTCCACAGTCTGGGGAGATCCAAGGCTTGGGAATTTCACCTAGGGCCGCGTGAACTGAAGCAGCTTCCCGCTTGGAATTTCATCCAGGGATAGAGAGACTTTAGCTATTTTCTAGCAGTAGTAGCAGGGTGATAGTGTCTAAATTGCCGCAGCTAAATTGCATCATCAACATATAGCTTCTACTTGCTATTTCTTTCATACAGAAATCCAGTCTTAAAAACCTCTGGATCTTTCTGTTCATGATCTGCAGAAAAGCCAGCACTAGCCAGAGGGTGAATTGAGTGTGTGAAAACAAGTCAGTTCTGAGCAGCACTGTAAATGTGTGGGAAGAGAAATCGGCCCTTAATGAAAACCTGCTCTGTGTCAGCCCATGTGATTCATAGGCTGTGTCTCTTTGAAACCTTACAAGAGCCATAGGAAGTAGGTACCACAATTATCTCCATTTTATGAATGAGGACATTGAAGCTATAAAGGGTCTCACTAACAGTGATGTGACAGAGTCTGGAATCAAATCTGCTTCTGTCTGATTTCAAAGCCTGTGCACCTGGCTAAAAGTTCCCCATCCTACCTCTCTGACCCTCTCCTGCTTTAGGTATCTTCTATTCCTCATTCCATCCTCTTCAAAACCTCCTCCAGAAAAGGAATTTACCAAAAATATTTGAGTCTTTGTGTGAATTTAAATCAACATGCCATAGTTCCAAGGAGATTGTCACTTTTTAAGATTCTTCAGCAATTCTTAAAATAAAAGTCTTAATTTTATTGAAGGGATTTTAGGCATTATCCAGTAGGTAAGGATGCATTTTGGGAACAGTACTCTTAAAATATAATTCTTACTCTTAGGTTGGTCTTGATAATTATAATAGCAGCAACAACGGCAGTTATAATACCACTGACTGAAATAACCATTGAAATGGCACTTACAAGGGTATAGTGTAAACCACTTATTTAAATAACTTATATAAATTATTTCATTTACAACTTTCAGGTGAGTATTATTATTATTATTAATTTGTAAATGAAGAAACTGAAGCTCAGAGAGGTTAAGTAACTTGCTAAGGATTATATAACTAGTAACTGTTGAAGAGTTGGCACTTGACCCTAGGCCTGTATGTCTTCAAAGACTGGGCGTAGACTCACCCTTTGTGCCATATTGGAGAGAGTAAGCTTTGAAGGGAGCCTCTTGAAATAGGCCAAAGGTTGTTGTTTCCTTTCTTTCTTTTTGTAGATTGTTGTGCCCTTCTTGCACAGGTGGCCATATACATAAGGTTAGGTGGCAGCCGATGTCTTGATTGAGTCTCCATCTCATAGAAGCAGCAATGAAATGATTCTGTTTCTGGCATCTCAATGGAAGGACTGCCAAGTCTGTGATCGCCAGAACATTAGCTTAGCCAGATTCTACACTATTTATTCTATTCTGTACCTTGTCTCTATGGGATGATATTCTTTTTTATCTACATGGGAGATTTATACTAAATGACTTTTCAGAAGAGAATTAGGCCAAAGATTAGATTTTGCACATGCTCAACTAAATGACCTTAAACTGGAGTTGAAACAGTTTATGGTCTCAGGAATTTCATAGGATAATCAGTTTTCCTTGTTTCAGATCAAGTCCCTAAGACCAATACTCAAAATATTTTTAAAGTAATTATTCATGCTCTAGTGGAAGGAATCAAAGTTTGTAAAATATAAGAGAAAGCCTAAAGACCATGCCGAGTGTTTCATTGCCTCTTGTGTTGTTCTCTGTGGGTTCTGTTGAAAGGTACAGAGAGGGTCCAGATGTAATATACATTTGCTATACTGCTTTACACTTTATATTTGATTCTGTATATTCGATTACACTAAAGAAGGCAAGAAAGCAAATGGAAGGATAAAGCTCACCAGAAATGAGTATACATAGAAAGCAAGCTAGCAGCTTATGAGATATTGGTGGAACTCCTAGGATGTTATGGATAGATAACGAGTAAGGAAATAGTTTGTGAGACAGATTCCTAAGATGTGTTACATATAGATAATAAGTTGGCAATCGATAAAGTATGTTAAAGAAAGAAAAAATTAAATATATGATGGGAAAAGATAAGAATGTTACTTGTAGATAGAAAGGGATGGAGAGATCAAATCATAATCATGCCACCTCTGTACATTGATCACCCATTGGTGACAGATATTCTGGTCCTAAGAAATAAACATGAAACCAGAATGGCTCAGCAGGTTAATTGGGAAGCTACAGTTGCGGACAGGTGAATTTGCCCCTGTGTCTCTTTGATACAGCAAGTGTGTGCTATTAGCCCAGGGCACCTTTTGTCTCTGGGCCCACTTGCAGCAACCTCATCTCTGGTCATCATAATCACAACACTGGTAGGGAAGGCTGATGTGGTAGAGAGAGGGAGAGGGAGGGGGAGGAAACGGTGGAGGGGGAGGAGAGAGGGAAGAGAAGGAGGAGGGTAAGGGAGAGAGAGAGGGGGAGAAAGAGGCTATGAATGTGGCCCTTCTACCCACTTGCACTGTATTCTAAGTGTATTCACTTACCCCTTTTCCTTTGCTTCTATGGTGTATTTGAAATTAGTTTATTAAACCGTGTAATTTGAGCACATTCAATTTCGAGGCTGTGAGCCTTTCAGTTCTGTAGTCTCAGGAGTGGTTTCCCTGGTAGTGCTTTCAGAGGCTACCTTAGCATCAAGATGAATTCCTACTCGACATCCGTAGTAGATTGCTTCCACTTAGATCTTTTCACTCACTTCATCTGTTTCCTTGGATGACACTCCAACTGTGGATTCTTTCACTCCATCAGACTACCTAGGAAAAAGCTGTGCCAACAGAGTTTGGAATGGAGGCAAAACTAATTTTGGAGAGCTCCAATGTGTGTTGAAAAAGAAAGCAATCAAAGGAATGTGTTGTATCACATCCTGAATATGGTCTCAGGCCCTCTGCCAGGTAGTCAGTGAATATTTTTTATGAATTTGATTTTTTTCCATTAGGGAAATTACCAAACCTCTGAATTAACCAGAGAAGCACAGAGGGACAGCATGTCTGCCATTCTTGTAGAGCACGTTGGGGAGGGAGGAAAAACAATGGTTTGTAAAAATGGGTCCATAACAAATGATTTTAATAACTCTGAGTGACTTAGTTGCTCACGTGGCGTGACCTCCTAAATATATTATTTATAGCTTTCGTGTTTTTTCTAATATAACATCTTTCCCCCTCCCTAGTCACAGTATTCTGTTGCCCATTTGCTATGTTTTAACCACAAACTTCTTGCCACTATCAGTCACATGGCTCTAAAGTGAAATGTAGATTATAAAAGGAAACACTTCCCATGTACTTATGAAATGGTTTCCAGCTGGTCATAAACGTGCCTCCAATTCCCTCTGGATAAAAGTGTTTATCTGCTAATGTTCAGCATTCGGGACTTTGCTCAGTTTGAAAGTGGGAACATGGAGATAAAGTCAATGTTATAAGAGACTGACTTTGTATTTGAGAAACATAAAATTGGATGAAATAAATATCGCACGTGTATAAGAAGAAAGTTTTAATTACTACGTAGTGAAATTATACCACCCCCCAAACAAACAGATATAAAATAACAATAACAAAAACTTCTCACTGTGTTAGAGAATACAAGGCTTGGTCATTTTGTGATCAGGAGGAAGGAAGTTGTATATTCAGAAGAGTTAAGATTATAGGTGTGTGTGATAAAATCCCAAGCGATGTGTCGATTCTTGCAGAGGACCCCAGGTCACTGGGTGGAATCCTTGTGGGACCTTGTCTGTTAGGAAAATAGAAAAGAACCTAGCAGGTACTTGAGACCTAGTCCAAATGCACTGCTGTGTTAGTGGCTCTGAAGGTTTTTCATGTTGCTACAGGTGTTCTGGCCTTGGAGACGATTCTTGGGGCCTTAGAGATGACTTCGTGGGGCTCTGCTAACAGGAAAAGAATTAGGGAGTCATCACTTCCAGGCAACTCTAAGGAACAAGGAAATCCTTGTGCCTGAATTTATAGGTTTAGATAAATATTCATTTTCCTTCCTCTGGCCCAACTTGCTCTTCCTGCCTGTCATGGTAGGTTTATATCAGTTTAAGGCAGTCCAACTTTGGACTTCGACAAGACAAATGATGGCATCTACTAGAGACACAGTGGAGAAATCACCCTCAAAATGATAAAGCTCAAGGTGTAATATAAAGCGCAAGCTATAATTTTGCTTCTAAAATTCCTCTGACTTTGATGCATACATCAATCAAGGGCCTACTTTTCCTTCATTTTAGCTGTCTTGGGCTAAAATGGGCAGGGTTGAGGCTCTCTTGTTTTCTATTAAAGGGCAAAGCAGTAAGATTTATGTCAGGAAGGCTTGCTGAAAAGGATAGAGTGGGCTCCCAGAGCCACCCAGTTCCTTAGCAATGACTTTTCAATTGAAATCAGGGTGGCATTTCCCAAACAGAATTCCCCAGAACATTAGTGCTTACATTGCTAATATTTTTGTTTGATTGTTTTTCAACCATTGTCGATGGTCCAAAAAAAAAAAGGGCATGAAGAATACTGAGTTGAACAAATTTCAAGGAATACCTTTCTGTAGGGCATTAAAAAACATTTAATGTGCTAATATTAATCACACATCTTGGAATCAATGGCTTGCAGACACAGTTTGTAAACATCAAACAAGGGAGAGGACCTGTGGAGAAGTGGCCCATGCTAGGTTGCCAGACTGTGGTCATCATTGACTTCTTGACTGCCAATGGTTAAGCAGTGCCATCAGATGTCCCTAGGTGTGACTGGGGTAGAGGTGTGAAGAAGGGAGAAAGGAAGTAAAATAAAACAGAGATGGTGAGATGGTAGAGTGACTTATACTTCTGACCCCTGTGTGTGTAGGATTGAGTGCTATTATGGGTAATAACCTTTACCACTGTTCTTGGTAGGAATAAAATTTATTCAAGGAGGGTAATTAATTCCCCTCACTCTGAATGAAAAATTTGGGTAGCTCTATGACTTTTCTGATTACAATGTCTACAATTGCTTTAAGTCTCATGATCTCCATTCATAAATTAAAATATCTAGTTTGAAATAAGAAGCCGTATCTAATCTTCATTTAAAGGTAAGATGCCTCCCATCTCCAGGTAGGTCAGTGGAAGATTGTGGTCAGTTTTTTCTTGATTATCTTCTCCCTTTATCAACAGCTACTGTTTCTGATCTAGGACAGGGGGAGGAACAAGAGTTCAGGGGAATGGGATAGGAAAGTTCTTGCTTACCCCATCTCATAAGACGGGTGGGCAGTTTACAGTTCTCAGAAAGTATAGCATGAAAGAGATGGTTTAGTCAACAAGGGAGAATCACCACTCCCCACAAAGAGGTTTTTTTTTGGTTGTTGTTTGTTTTGTTTTTGTTTTTGTTTTTGTTTTTGTGGCTCAAAAGCAACATTTACTATTATGTCGCAGTTTCTGTGGTCAAAAATCTGGGCATGGCTGAACCAACGCCTCTGACTTAGGGTCTTTCACAAGGCTGCAGTCAAGGTGTGGTCCAGGGCTACAGTCATCTCAAGGCTCAGCTGAGGGGTGAGCTGCTCCTGAGCTCACTCACATGGGGGGGTGGCCGCCTCAGGTCTTCTCTGGCTGTTCACTGGAGACGTCCTTTCTTGGTACATGGGTATCTCCATAGGGTTTCTCACAACATGGAAGTTTGGTTTAATTCTCCGAGAGTAAGGATTCGTTAGGCCTATGTGGCAGGTCCAAATGAAGATCTGACCTAGTGAAGTGTGGACCTAATTCTCTAGTTCCCACAAATGTAACCTCCGAGATTTCGATGGCTACAGAAAGTACAGGGCAGCTCTCTCTGGGGCCCTTTGTTTTCCACAGTACACTCCACACGGACTTTCTCTGTTGGGGTTCTATCACTGCCACCCAGGTGGTCTTACATAGCATCCCCTTTCACGTGACCTCAGGCAGACAGTTCCACTAAAGAGTTCTGCATCTGATTCTTGAGATGCACATAAGTTTAATCCATTGTATCACTTCCCAGACTAAACCCTCTGTTCTGCTGCTGGTCACTACAGCTTTCTCCAGTGTGAGTTAGGATCCAGTGCCTTGTGCCCTGAACTGCAGAAGGGCACATCCAAAGCTTCTTAAATAGTCCCTTTGAATTTCTCTTCTAGGGCTTGAGGTGAAGGGGAAGCACTGCTTCCCTTTGGTGGAGAAAAGGGACCCACAGCACAATTTCTTCCCAAGACACTCCAAAAGTCCTCCTTTACTCCACTCTCTCTTTATATCTCCAATGTGAGTCAGGAATTCAAAAGAGTTATATAACCAATTTTTAGCTAAATTCTTACAAAATTTTGCTTTTGGACTCCCACCTCCTTTAAAATGTAGCAACTATTACATCTTTGTGCCTCAGTTGAAGCTGCAGTTTTAATTCCTGTTACAAAGATGTTTGAACATATATCCGAATTTCTCTTAGGTGATAATTTTTCTTAGGTTGGTTTTCCAGAAGGTGAATCATTGGCTCAAAGGATTTAGAAAG
>NW_006442484.1:65634520-65682871 GCF_000325575.1 Pteropus alecto
TTCATTCTAATCATGGTGGTTTTTCTCAAACTTGAGACTGTAGGGGAACGGCTGGGCTGACTAGGGGTGAAACGGTTGTTATGGGGAAGCTAGACCCTGTGTTAAGTGGTGCCAGGGTGGGTACTGGAATTTTTCTAGCTACCTATAATTTGCTTACCTGCTTAGTGCCAATAGTTTGAGGTTTTTCATGTTATAGTTCTTCTAAGCTACTCCCTGTGCGGGAATAGTTACAGAGGGACAAGGTTCCATTGCATGTGTGCAATGGAAATAAGAGAATGTTAGATGTCAGTGATTAGTGGAGATTCAAATACTGATAGTTAATATTTATATAGCCTTGAGAAGGAGTTGAGGCACAGAGAGGTTAAATAATTCAACTAAGCTAGTAAGCGGCATAGCGTGTGTCTAACCATTGCACAGAACTGTGTCTGACATTAAATAAAGCACTATCTGTTGCAATTGTGCTCAGAAGTTTTGTCACCCTCTCTTGAAGAAGACCAAATATATTTTGAGAACTAACCTGATTTCTAGGGTGACAGGCCTAAATATTCAGAATGAGGATTATAATCTAGTTGGATAGGTATGGGCTCCACCTTGGTGGTATCTGGCTTTGTTTCTCTCCCCATTGATGGAGAAGTGGAACACACAGCACAGTTGTGTGTGGTGCTTAATACATGCCCAGCAAAGGTTAGTTTTATGATTGAATGATACAGTCTACATAGATAATGACACAAATGACTGTTTTCTGCATCTATGTTTTCTATCTCATTATTATCTTTCATTGTCACAGCAACAGTATAAGCTAGAGAGTTCCCCTGCACTACAAATGAGGAGGCTGAAGTTTAGAGTAATTAAGGGCTTTATCCTGACTGAGGCCGCACAGCTAGTCAGCTATAGATGCAGGTTCCAGGCCACATCAATCATGCTCTTCTGTTCACCTAATGTCTGCCACTTACGACTTATGAGCTCTTACAAGAGTAACATTAGTATTAGCTTATGTATGTCCCTTTAAAATGGTCCACTTAAAAGACCTAGCCAGTTTATCTCCATTTAGATTCCTCAAACTCCAGTCTTGCTATTAAAATATTTCCTTGGGTCTCCAAACTGATTTTCATATCCCTTTTATTAAAATTAAATTAAAATAATTTCTACATAATTCAGAACATGATTGGCTTTGTTAGAAAACCCTGTAATTGAATTTTTCTCACATGACATCTTTTTGATTTAATTATTGCATTCTGTTATATCCTCTCTCTAAGCACAAGCCCGACAGCTCTGTGGGGAGCCTGGGAAGAAGTTTCTTTCTCCTCCCTTCTGAGGGTGAAGATGTCCTGCCTGCAGCCTTGCAAGCACAAATGCCTTGACTTGAAGTCAGAGGATCTGAGTCCTTGGGCTATCCTGCCTTTCACTAGAGTGGGAAAGTATTTTAACTTTCAATTTTCTCCTACACGCAATGAAGAGGAATGACTTGGTCAGGAAAGGGGTTAGGCGTGCCCAGGGCAGATATCACTAATCACTCCAAGAATTCCTCCTGAAGATTCTCAATGCTGTCCTCCAGATAGGTTCTATGGATCTATTGGAGATAGCACCTAACATGAAAGACAGTTGCTGTCTTTGGTAAATATGAATGCTCTTACACAAGCCTACTCCTAATATTTGTTGTCTGGGGCAAGAGTACAAACAGAGGCCATATATCATATGTCTAAATATTTTAAAATTATAAATCTAGCTAACAAATCTTTAGATAATATATGTTTTATGCTCTTACTCTGAAAAATAATAGCTTCATTATAAGCCGAAATTCTTCTACTCCTCAGGGTTCCATGTTAGAATATGGTAGCATGGGGAAAAATAGCATTTTTATTCTAATACTTGCAGCCAAATTATGAAGGACCTTGTGTGCAAATGTGTGGATGCCCTAACCTGCATATCCAAGCTCTGCCCACAATGGTGTGAACGGCTGCGCCCTTGTCACTTCTCAGGCCTAGGTGTGAGCACCCCAGTGGTACAGACTACCTTCATGAAGTCTACCTTCATGATTTGGGCAAAGGACTGTACAAGGCTATTTGGGCAGGGTACGCTGGGATCCTGGTCTTGGGCAGGTTGTAGATTTCAAGCCGATATATGCTATAGGCATTGCAGACTCCTCATCCTCTGAAGAAGGGGCATCTCTGAAACAGGGCCAGAGTGGGCTCTCTAAAGTGCAAGGTTCCTGTGACCTGCGTGTTTTCCTCTAGACATCACAAGTGTGAACTTATCCTTTTCACCACTGGTCATTTATGACCTCTTAAACAGTCATGACTCCCAAATTTATATTTCCACAGAAATCAAGGGAGTAGAGAGTGTCACAGAGGTAGAGTGGTCAACAGAGTTAAATGCAGCAGTGAAGTCCAGTAAGCTAAGGGTTAGAACGTTCCCATTGGGACTGGAAATATGGAGGTCATTGGTGGAATTAGAATAGATGCTTATTCAAGGGAATTGAAAGGTGATGAGAGGTCAGGAGGTGGAGGTAGATAGTGAAGAGTGTAATGAGTTCTTAAAAGCTTAGCTGAGAAGGGAAAGGAAGAGAAAGGGCAGTAGCTAGAATGGGACTTTGGGGTATACACACACATATATGTATACATATATATAAACGGAAGGCATTAGAGAATGTTTATGGGCAGAAAGAAGGAGCTGCTGGAGAGGGAAAGATGAGACTTTTAAGAGAAAAGGGATAAGTTGCAGTGCAAACAGAGGATTGGGGTCAAGAGCACAGGTAAAGGGACTGACCTTGAACCAGAGGTGAGATGATTCATTTTCTGAAACTGGAGATAGTGGCCAATGTGGGCAAATTTTTATTTGGTATGTTGAGGCAGATCGTAATTGCTTAATTTTTTTTTTTTCTTTAATGAGGAGATTAAGCCTCATGAGAGTGAAGGGAGAAAAATGTGGCTTGTGGATTTAAGGAGGTGTTGAAACTTTGGAGGAACTGTTTAGGAAAGAATGCAGGAGGTTGCTGATCAAGACAGTTAAAAGAAATGTCCAGTAGCACAAGGGCAAACTGAATTTGTTGAACATGAATGTCGAGTGGCAAAAATCTGCAAGGTTGTGTGATTTTTTTTCCCCCCAGAAGAAGTTAACAGCTCAAGTAGTGGGAAGAGGAAATAGTCTGTGGAAAGGACCCAGGGTAGGAGTTTTAGTGCTCATGTGCAAAGTAATTAGAAGAAACAGATGTGCAAGGGAGTGAGGGGTGCAGATAAGAGTAGGTGATCCACTATGGGCTATAGGCTTGGGGGCTAGATCGGGAGAAAAATAATTCCAGCAAGGGGTCGGTCCACCAACTCAGATAAGTTGCAGTATTGGAAGAGCATATGCAACTGGAGTATGGGTATGAGGGACCTAGATGGTAAGGAAAATCTTGGATATGGATGCTCAAGCTTTCAGAGGTGAAGCAGGTTGACGCCACGACCCTGGGTCATTGGAATGAATCCCTTAGGTGGATTGGAAGTGCACAGTACAGTTGAGGAGATCATGGAAATTTAATGACAAGGTTGATTAGATTTTACATGTTGAAATTAAAGGATAATACAGAGCTTGGAGAAAAAGAGAAAAGCTGAAAACATATGAAATTCTCTCCTTATTTAAGACACAAGCCCTCTGGGCATGTTATTCACTCTACCTTTTCATTTCTATAATTACAGAAGTGGAACACCATGAGGCTATGGGAATGAAAGTACAAGGAGAGGGGAGTGGATTGAGAGGATGACTCTTTGGCTCTTGTCCGAGGCTAGCAGGGATGCATGTAGGTTCTAAATGGGATGGTGTGCTTGGTCAAGGTCAGACTAGGGAAGCTGGGCTGGCAGGTTCCACACAAGCTCAGCAGCCTGGGAGTTGGGGACGTTGTGATGGGCAGTCTTGGAAGACTCAGTTTTATGAGACTGGCTCCTGGAACTGGGATTTGGGGGAGAAGGGGAAAGGGAGGAGCGAAGGGAATTCATGTTTATTAATGCTCTCTGTTAGGCACTTCACACACTTTCATTTAATTCTCATGACAATTCTGCAAAGGAAGTGTGTTTACACTCATTTTAAAAGTACGTCAGTTTGCTGTAGCATGATGTAAATTTCTATATGAATTTCAGATTTTTTTCTTGAATTCCAAAACTAGACAATGCAGAAATAGAAAGTTAAATAATACAGAGAAATAAAAGTCAAGTCAATAAGCAATATAAACTTCATAGCTGCCTTCAGTTTCTAGACAATATTTTCTTGTACCTTTCCTGTGTCCTTTGATTAATTTCTTGTACCTTTCCTGTGTCCTTTGATTAATTTTGGTTTAGGCTCTAACTGTTTTATCATTTGACTGAATTCAAAGCACTATTTTTAACCTTCACCAATAAAAATATTCAAATTGCATACTTTAAAGAGTAATTAACTTCAGATTGTCTCTCCCTGGGGAGGCAATTGTGATGAACTGGAAACACTAGACTGGATTCTGGTTCTGGTCTTTGCTGTTGACAAACTATGGGAGCCTGGGAAAGCCACTCAACCCTTTGAGTTCTCATTTTTATAACAAAGATAATAATGCCCACACTGCTTATCTTCTAGGACTGATGTAACTGAGACGGTGTACGTGAATAGGTTTTAAAATGCTTTGCAGGTGTTAAGGACGTGTTCCTGAGGCAGGGGATTTCAGAACCACCTACTTTATGTCATGCCTCAGACAGTGTGCAATACTGAGGAACAGTTTCACAAATCTTTACTTGAAAACTTTGTGGCCAAATGTATTTCAGAATGAAGCAGAGTTTTTATGATTTTAGAAAGAAAAAATAGTGCCCATCTTGCATATTATCTAACCCCCTCCATTGAGGCCGAGGGCAGCACCCTATAATCTCACACATAAATATTTCTTAAGCACGATATGACTATTCACATTAAGAGTGATAAATAAAGATCATAAATAGCTTGATTTTCATTCAGGTCAGTATAATAGGCTGAATAATGGCCACCCAAAGATATTAGGTCCTAATCCTCAGAACCTGTCAATGTTACCTTATAAGGAAAAACAATCTTTACAAATATGATTAGACTAAGGATAATGCGCTATTTTCTTGGATTATCTGGTGGGCCTTATATGTCACCAGACATATCTTTATAAGAGGAAGGCACAGGGTGATTTGATACATATGAAAGGGGAGAAGGCAGTGTGACCATGGACACAGAGATTAGAGTGATGCAGTCAGAGGTTAAGGAATCCCAGCAGCCACAAGAAGCTGAACAGATTCTCCCCTGGAGCCTCCGGAGGGAGTGTGGCCTTGCTGACACCTCAGTTTTGGTCCAGTGAAACTGATTTTGGTTTCTAACCTCCCAAACTGTGAGAGAATAAATTTCTGTTGTTTTAAACCACCAAGTTTGTCATAATTTGTTACAGCAGCCACAGGAAACTAATACAGTCAGGTTTTGCTGCCAAATGACTTATGAAAAAATGCTGACTTTTTAGTTTTTTTGAATTTGGGAATTGCAAATAAGAAATTGTGAACCTATATCTAGGACTGGCACTCAGGTATCTTTCAATGTGATTGTTATGCTATTGGGTTCATTCACAGCTGATCAGAATGGTGGGGAGGGTCCTGGAACCACTGCTAGCAGTTGCTAACTGACTTTGAGGTATGTTGGGGAGGATGTCAGGGTGGGTCTATCCAATAGCAAATTTGAGCTATGAATACATGGTGTTTCACCTAAGGGGCACAGCAATATCTCACCATAAATCAGGCAAATGGCTGGCTTCAGGGATTTAAGTAGCAGGGCGTCTCTAAAGAAAGGTGATTTTCAAGAACCCAGGTAAATAGGCTTAGCTAAGGGAATTTGGGTATCAGGTAGCAGACGAGGATCAGGGCAAGGGTTAGGGCATCAAGGGTCGTAGATTACTATAATAGGAATGGAAATAATAAAGACTGATGCAAAGGTTCAGTTGTATCAGAGCGTGTGTGTGCGTGCATGTGTGTGTGTGTGTGTGTGCGTGTGTGTGTGTGTGTGTGTGTGTGTGTGCGTGCTCTTTTGGGAGAGAGAAAGAAGAAGGAGGGGAAGAGAGAGAGAGACTGGTGGCGGTACTTGGGTGCTTGTTTGGGAGAGGGAAAGAAGGAGGAGGGGGAAGAGAGAGAGAGACTGGTGGCGGTACTTGGGTGAGAGAGGCTCTTTATTACAGGTCATCTTGAGGTGGGCTGGGAATGATGACTTGGGAAGAATATGGGTTCCGCCTGTGTCCTGAGCCAGACTATCGGCAAGGAAAACTCACGTGAACACCACAGGGGTGTGACTTGGGATGCAAAGCAGGACCCTGGGTTAGCAATGAAGCACTTGTCATGAGCTGGAACGACAGTAGACTTGATTAATATTTGGCCCAAAGAGAGGGCTGCTGATGCCTCGGAGTACTCACACCAAGGTACACCAGGAAACTGGAGTGAGTAGGATATGAGGGGGAGGGGGAAATGAAGGGGCCCAGCAATAGAGAGCCAGGAGACCATTGAAGGGAAAATCTATGATCGTGGGGATGGGGTGGGGTTAGGGGGCTGGGGAGAACAACTGCTGACGTTGTCAACATCTCTGTCTTTTTTTTTTTGTTTGTGTGTTTTAAAATCAACTTCCTGATGATAAAATGGTCCTTGTTTCATGACATAACTGTCAATCTCTGATGAAATTACTTAAAATCTCCATTTTAAAACTCATTCAGTTTATCTGCAGGTTGTCGAAAAGTGATGATTTAACCTAAATGGCCAAACACAGGGCCTGGTTAGGTAAACTATGGGCATCTATGCAGCCAAATGTTGTACAGCCATTAAAATCATGTTTATAAAGAGTTTCTAAAGAACTGGGGAAATGTTTACACCATAATGGTGTGTGAAAAAGGCAGGATACAGATTGTTTACAGACTACGAAGAAACCAAAACTATGCATGGAAAACAATCTAGTAGGAATTCCATTGAACTATTAATACAATGATAGCTTCTGGACAGTGGGACTGAGTATTTTTTTAAAAAATCATCTTTCTAGTCTTCTATGTTCCAAATTATCTGTGCATCACCTTTTCTTTTACTGTTTTTTGTTTTAAATACATTACTTTTGTAATAAGAGGAACCCAAGAAGCTTTTCTTTCTGAACAAGCTTACACCTAACTTTCTTTAACTTAATCCAAAGCATTTTGTGTTTCAAAGGGCAATAATATCTAACAAGAAAAATGGTATTGCATTAAAATTTTCAGCTATATAAAGTCTAGATACAAAATGCAAACATAAATAAGACCCCTCCCCGCCACACACACAGTAAAGCCTAAGGAGAAACAAACTTATTTTTTCTTCTCCCATAAAACCCACTGGCAAGAAACTGCAGGTTGTGGGAAAATACTTGGAGAAGATCATATTGTGGTGAAACATGGCTTTAATTTTGCCATTTAAACTCTTTTGCTACAGGAAGAGCCTGCTTTTAGAGATGGGTGTGGTAGAGGAGAAGCTGCTTCTTCTATTCCAGCCTGAAGATTTCCTCCAGGGAGTGAATCCTTCAAAATTCTTCTCAGGCATTATCTCTTCCAGGAGACCTTCCCATAACCCTGAGCTGGAGTAAGTGTCTTTCCTGCTCTCTCAATACCCTGTGCATGCCTCCGTTACTCTGCTTATCATGTGACATCATTTCATTGATGAAGCTATATAAAAGTCTCAGAGTGGCAGAGAGTGTATTTCACTTATGGTGGACCTCATAACACCTAGCAGAGGTGCTGACGGATAGTAGGTGATAAATAAATGTTTGTTAAATGAACGGAGCAATTCTCTAAAAGTGTGAGAAAAACTGTATTTAGCTTCCTAGGGTTGCCATGTCGAAGTACAATAAACTGGGTGGCTTAAAGCAACGGAAATTTATTATTCTTTCCCCCGACAATTCTGGAAGCTAGAAGTCTAAAATCAAGTTGTTGGCAAGCTTGGTTCCTTCTGCAAGGCTCTGAGGGAGGGTTTGATCCAGGCCTCTCTCCTAGCCTCTGGCGTTTGCTGGCAATCCTGGGATTTCCTTGATTTGCAGCTGCATCATCCACTCTCTGCTTCTATCTTCACCTGGTGTTTTCCATCCGTGTATCCTCTGTGTATCTGTGCCCTGTGTCCAAACTTTTCTTTTCTTATAAGGACACCAGTCATCCTGGATTTGATAGGATCCTAATTTAGTTTGACCTCATCTTGATTACATCTGTAAAGACTCTCTTTCCAAATACATCCCATTCATAGGTCCTGGGGTTAAGGACTTGAACATATCTCTTTTGAGAACAGAAGTCAATCCACAACAGAAGCTGTAGGGAATTTGATATTGAGTGAAGTAGCAATACCAGCTGGTGTACCCAGCATAACATAACGACTGGGTAGAGAAGGCATCTGAGATGCTATGAGCCCTAGTTAGCCAGGAGTAGAGGAACTATTTCAGCCTGTGACCCATAAGGCAAAACTGGGAGGGAACATGGAGAGCCAAGCAGATGGGTACTAAAAACAAGGAAGGAAGAAACCGAGTTTTAGAAATTGGACATTGTTGGCATGGGGAGACAGGAATGTCAATGTAAGAATGTTCAAACCTGTAAAGAATTTTTATAAGATTTTATTTGAGCCCAAACTAATGACATATGCTGGGAAGCAGGATCTCAAATGCTCATCAGAATGGCAGTTTGCAGTTTCTTCTACACATTTGGAAATAAGGAGAGAATGTCAGGAAGATTCCTTGAAGGTGGGAGAAAGCAAGATGGGATGAGATTACAGGAGTTAAGATGATATGTTTTTCGAGGGTGGTTTGAGGAGTCTGAAAAGAGGTATTTCAAGCTTGTGTTAAACCTAGATGCACAGAAACAATGGACAGGGCTTGCTCAAGGCAAGGATAAACCTTTTACTAAAAAGTTATATGCCTTGGGCATGACTACTCACCATGACCTGCCCATTTAGGAATTTATGATCGGATCACCCTGTGAGGTTACTTTCTGTAGAACCCCTTTTTATCCATAGGGATTTGGAGCTAGTAGGGAAGAAGAGTAACTTGCTGAAGTCTACCAAATGACTTCCAACTTGTCTTAGGCTGTTTATCACCTGCATATCTGGTGTTCTTTGGCTTATGGTATCTTACTTAGCATCTGACCCCAGATACACATCATGGGTTTTGGCACCAGATGACGTAGGTAAGAAAAAGTCAAGCATTTTTTCTCCTAGGAGTCATAAAAGAAAAAAGTGTTGGCTTTATGTATCATAACAGGATCTGTGGAAAACATACTGAACTACATTCTGCAATTGTCCTAATCATGTATTTTCTGACAAATAAAGCCCATAAGAATTGATAACATATTTTGGCAGACATTAAATTCTCCTAAGCGGCTATGTGACAAATTTTATGTGCAACATATAGCGCTGGGGTTTGAAGAACTAAAGAAGACATGTTGTTATTTTCTGTTGACACTAGAATTTAAAACATTTATCATCCGTCGTAAAAGAGCAATTAATAATAACAAAATTGGAAATTATCTCAGTAAATGAATACCCCAAGTGAAATGGTTCCCATAAGCAATTCCTTTGTGAGAGTCATTTTTCCTGAAATTTCAAATGAACTATTAACGGTTTAATCCGAGAAGGATGTGGGACAGAATCTTAACATTTTCATAAGAAACTTCAACCCTCTGTTTGTGATCCTTTACTATACATTTCTGGTCCAAGAATATCTAAACCCATGGATAGTTTAAGACTTGAATATCAGACAGAGAAAGGAAAAATTAATGGGTTGAAATGTTTTTGCTTTGATTAGAGCCAAATCTCTTGAGTCATTTCGTTGAAGTAAACATATTACAAGTGGAGGAGAGAGACAAGGAGGAGGTGGCATGTAGGAATGCTGAACCAAAAGAAGGGGGAGACTTGGGATGAACAGCTATCAAAATCTTAGTAAAGACTGTTTGTTTCCCAGACTCCTAAATAGGAGATTGGGTTTGCAGAAGCAAAAAAGATGAGAACTGGGCCTTGCCAAGTGCAACCCGGGTTTTCGGTTACTTCATGCATGCTTTAGGTCTGTTTTGATAACTAAGCATATTTTTTTTGTAACCCAGGCAAAAAGGAAATATTTGTCCTACTAATGGCACTGGACTGGATTGTGAGATGGGCTCTGAGCATTCCAGCCTCAAAGATAATTAAGACTCAAGAAGTTTCCTTCTTGAGCAAGAGTTCAAGAAAAGTTTATACTGACTTTACAATTGGCTCCAACCAAAAATTTCAGCACCCTTTTATTTAAGGTATTAACTTATTTGACCCCTAGTTTGTACGTGAAATTGGCTAAGGGGAAAGGGGCAACATGAAAAAAGATTTTAAAAATGTGGTTTTAAACTATGCCTGGTATGCTAAAATATTTAATTCTTGAAAACTTGACATTTAGAGCAGAGGGTGGTTTTAAATAGAGGATGACCAGCTGGCTAATTACATGTTGCCAACATTTCCCTCTAGCTACTTACTGGACGAGTCCTGTTTATGTCAAAGGCAGACTCTGTCCTTTGCCCTCTTTCATGGCCAAGAAATGGAATGCCATGCATTTTACATAACGTGAAATGTCCTGGCGAAACCCAGAGCAACAAAGCCTGCTTCACTCCCTTGGGGGGCCAAACGAGGCAAGTGGTACTAGAGAAGCAGTTGTGGAGAAGTTTTGGGACGGTCTGACAATTTTGAACGGCTAACATGTCAGTATACCACCCTCAACATCTCCTTTCAGGGAAGGTAATTTCTTACCCTTAAAATACTTTGTGAAGCCAAAAGCTATTGATGGCACATTCAAGGCTAGGTTTTTCAACACGAAAGCAGAAACTGACTTCTCGTGGTCCCATCTGCCTAGCTGGGCCCTGTGAGTAAAGTGAGACTTGAAGTAATCAGTGTTGATGAGTGTGAGGTGGGAGTGACTTCTTCTCATTGCGTGATTTTTAAAATAACAAGCCTCCAGGGACCTCTGAGGTGGATTGCTCAGAAGAGGAGCCAAGTATAAAATTGATAGAGCCTTGAAGAGAATGATATACAAAAGTAGAAAGGAAATGAGGAGCATATCACCTAAGGCCATTCGTAAGAGGCCTATAGAGGCCGACTATAGTAGGAATAGCCTCCAGGCAGGGGCTAGTGGACAATAAAAATGATAAAGGGTGTGGGACCATAAGAAATGGTGGGGACTGTGTCAGACTGCAGAGCGCATATCCGATATAAAGGCATTTAAATAAATAAAAAAGTCACACCATGTTACCAAACAAAACATGTCTGTGAACTGTATTTTGTTCAAGGGCCACCAATTTGTGACCACTACCTAGTGAGAGCTCAACATTGAGGGTCTGAATTTTGGGGCTGTATTTGTTTGTTGAAAGAGGCTTGCAAAACTTTTATATAAGGGAAAACTATTGTCTAAACTTTCTGTCACGATTTAAAATTATATAATTCTTTTTTTTCCTCTGTTCTTTTTCTAATGCCATGAAATGCAGGATACGTCTTGGAAGGAAAAAATTCGTCTTGGAAGGAAAAATTTCATCTTGGAAATTGTTAGGTGCTGTCCTTCACTTCTTCAACGAATAGCTAGGGGTAAACATTCGAGAATCCTCCTCCATCATCCCACTTCAACCTCATGGGTTATCAGCATATCGCTCTTGGCCTCTCCTTAATCTTAGGCACACTCTTTTCTCTGCTATGTCCTCCTCAAACCCCAGTGGTACCATAAAGGAAGCAAGCCATCATAGCAGTGACTTTTAAGTCAATTTTGTGAATGGGGCCGGAAGTTTTTGTTGATTAGAACGAGAGATTACTTTGTTGCTTTGTGTAAATAAATCAAAACAAATTCCTCTTAAAGTTGGTGCCCTATGGGGAGAAGCTTGAATGGATAAGATTTACAGTTGGGATAATAATATTTAGCCAGGGATACAATTATGGCTTTTTCAATCCTCTAGGACTCTAGAGCCTTATATTTAGACTTCTCATCTTAAGATTTCTCTCTACATTCCTCAATAGGGATATTATTTTTAAAAATACCTTTAGTATACAGTATGTCTTTCTTGAGCACTTCTGAGGCTAAACATTACGGGAGCTCTATGCTACTGGCCTTAGCCTACCCTTGTTACCGTTGCAGTGTTTCCCAGGATGCACTGTGGTCAGGCAGGAGTTTCTGTGCAAACCTTTCTCTGGTTAGAAGGCAGCCTCAGGAACCACTGCCACAGTCAGCCATAAGCTTTCAGACTCCAAGCCGCTGGAGCAAAAATAAGGCTAACAAATAGTTACCAGCCAGCCACATGTCATGTACTAAGTCGTGTGTTCGTGAAAAGAGAAATAGAAATATGTATCAGATGGCTGACACCAAGAAGAGGGCCATCAGTCTAGCAGGGGTAGAAGGTTGGAAAAGTAGATTGGAGCCAGACTATAGAGGTGGCTTTGCTAACTAGACTGAGTTCAGGCATTTTCTTGGATATAGGGGGACCTTGAAAGTTTTTGAACAGAAATATGAAATAGTGGAAGAGACTTTCTAGAAAGCTTAACATGGCAGACATCAGCAAGGTGGTTCAGAGGAGCGAGAGACTAGAGGCTTGGAAATCCAGCATAATAAGTCCAAGTATTAAACCATCTGGACGATAGTGACAATGGGATACTGATTTATGCTGATGAAGAGTTAACATTAACTGTGTGCTTGCTCTCTGTGTGCCAACTACTATTGTACGTACTTCATAAGCATTAATTAATGCTTGCAACAATACTTTGAGATACATGTTATCAAATATCACTCTTTTTCAGACAAGAAAACTGAGTCTCAAAGCAGTAAAGAAAGTTTCTCAGTGTTACTTGGTTAGGAAGTATCAGAGTGGGGGTACAGACCAAGGTGGTCTGGCTGCAGGGCCCTCACCTTCAACCATGCACATCACTGTCTTTCTCTGCCATTGTGGTGAGGCTGGGACCTAGCCTGGGTATGTCACTTGGTATCACTCCGCCTCATTGTCTATTATGTGCATGGAACCCTACCCCAGGTGGCATGCTTGCCCAGGTGTTGACTTCAAGTCACTGCAAACACTTGCCAATGCTTGCATTTATTTCAAAGGATACTTGTGAACAAAGAAGAGAAGATAAGCCACAAATACTATAAAAAATATCCCCATGACTGCTCATCACATTATAAGAAGGAAAGAAATTCAATTCTTTCCGCTCTGTTAATTTCCATGAGATGTTAATGATGTTACTTGCCTGGCTTCTTTGGCTTTTATTCAGTGGTCTTAGGATGCATTTAATTCCAAAATGGAAGTTTTGGAACTCACCTAATGTCAAACTGGTGTTTTACTGGCATCCTTTAGTCACCAACAGATGAGAAAAATTTGTTGTGAACTCACACTGACTACACATTTTTTTCAAAGCTACCATGATTATCCAAGCCAATACAACTTTGTAGAAACAAAACCAAGAACAGATGTTTGTCATTTAAATTTCTTCTTACGCCATTCTTACAAATTAAAAGCTTAATGTAGATTCAACCAGAAGGTGGCCTAATTAGATCGTGTTTAAATTAAGGTAATTCCATGTAGGCTACATGGAACAATTTATATTTTTTTCTCACCATGAAACTTTTCTATATAGAGAAAGCCATTAATTTTGAGAACATTAATTTTGGCTAAGGTTCTGGGTTTATATATTTGCCTTTTTTTTTTATACTACATAATAATAAACACTGCAGTGTTAGAGGAATTCTGTTGTAGAAAAACGGACTATACCTTAATTGTAGACATAAACTATTTACAAAAGACTGTCATATCATATAATAGAGGAATTTACACACAGATTTGACTCAATATCAGTTTAAACAAACATTTATTGAGGACTTGATATTACTTAATCCATGTGATGCAGTTTTATTGCTAGGTTGGATTTACTGTGCTGAATTATATCAAAAATAAGTTGTTTTCTGTTTTAGCAGGATGCCCTCTGGTCAGGTCTAGCTATACTCTACTGCATCAGCAGATCGACCCATTGATTAACTGTGCAGTCTATTTTTAAGTTTAAACTTTGGTTAGGCAATGATTGAAATGGATTTATTTTTGCAAATAAGCAGATTACAAAGGCAAGCAGATTTAGAAGGACTATTGAGAAATCTTGAAACTATTTTGTTTAGAAAGTTAACCAAATGTCTTGATTACATAAAATAAACATCTAAATCAGAATAGCTGCATGATAGAGGTTCTCTGATTGTCAGCATTTAAATATACATTAATAAACTTGTCGAGTTTCTGTAAAAACATGTTACCAAGATATATAAGATTAAGGTTATTAGAAAACTTATGAAAGTAGTTTTAAATTTTTAAAGTAGTTCTTATTTGATTTAAAATGGGTCCAGCTTTCGTCAGAATTGGTAATAAGACTATTTTTTTTAACAATAGAGAGAGTTCAGCAAATCTTTGAGGCAAAATTTAATATTTGGGTCACTCTTCCTAGTAATATTGGTTTTGTAGAATTGATATCGATCAAGAACTAAGAATTCTATTTCTGTGTAGGAGCTTTAAAAATTGATTTCAGAGAATCAATTTTTTAAAAGGTAACCTACCCAAAATCCACATTTCTTATTAAATTTTATTTTATATTATTTTACAGTATTTTATTTAATATTTTTAGAACTGAGGTTTTTCTTTTTCTTATTTAAATAGCAAAATTCCTTAAAATGGGTTTTGAACAGATGATATGTTAAATACAATCTGTTTAAAAATTTTTAAATCTATATAATATGCAAACATCTTATAATAAAACATTCAGATGGTATTGTTTGAAAGACCCCCTGCCCCCAATCCCTTCCTCATACTACCTCTGGCTGCAGGTCTGGGCCTGATTCCAATCTTCTTCCTAGGTGTTCACATACATGTAAACATATAAAAACATAACTTTCAAGTTTACCTCCCATGTTTCAATTCCATTTTCATAAAATTCATTTTGTTAGTTAATCAGTAACAGACATAATAGAACAAATAATATTTATCTCCTCTAAATAGTTAGTAGTAAATTAACAGTTGAACAAACTGATTACATAAATGCATCTCATTAGGGAATCTTTTCTCTGGCCCTATTTCCCCTGTTCAGAGTTGAGTAATTCTTTGTTAGTGTCCAGGGGAATGTAGGAGATATGCTACACTCTGTTAGGATCATTAAACGATTTGTTTCTGTTCCACATTATTACTTTTATGATCAGAAAGAATAGAGTGCTTAAAAGTCTTGCAGAGGGTCACCTGAAACAGGTTTCGATGACCTTCAAAGATGCCCTCTTTTCTTTCCCTCCTGTCTGTCTTGCCCTCTCTTTTACTTTCATCCTTTTCCTAAGTCTGTCAGGTACCAAAGCTTTTTGTTGATTTGGGGGAAAAACCATACATATACTTTACAAGCAAAGGAACATTTGCCTAGTGGGTTATGTCTAAATGCCAGTGAGCTCTGACTTCCTGGCATTGTGGTATAGTGAATTCTGTAGTTAAGAGAGACCCAAGTTTGAATCCACTCATTTGCTTTGTGGCCATAACAAATTCCTTAATCTAGGTTTGAAATAGATGCAAGCATTGGCAAATGTTTAGAGTGTCTTGAAATCAACACCTGGGGAAGACTGCCACCTGGGGTAGAGGTCTGTGTACAAACATAAAAGACAATGAGGCAGAGTGATACCAGTGGTCCCAGGCCGGGTTCCAGCCTCACCATAATGGCTAACCTCAGGTTCTAGCCTATTTCAATAAAATGGGGTAATAAGAGCTGCCCCATATGGCTGTTGTGAGGAAATAATAAAATAATGTATATAAAAGTTCCTAGCATAATGTCTCGATAAACAGTTATCATCATCATAGTGTCAGCACTTGCCTTGTGGATGGCTGAAGGAGACAGGGAAAATCCCAGTAAATCTTGATCAATGGCTTGGCTTCTGGGATGGTACTTTCTGAATCTGCAAAATCTTTTGTAAGGAAGTGAAGAAAGTAGGGATCCAATATAAAGGGATCCAGGCAATTCACTGGGTAAGATATTTTGAATTAGATAAAGTTCAAAGGGTTAAGTGCAAAAGTTTACAGTTCAAAATCAAACTGCTGCCATACAAGATAGGGAAAGGTGGACATTAATGCAGTATGGCAGCCCTGATAGAATTAGCTAAATAAGTGCTGTTAATTTATAAAACCAATGAGATAGTGGGATGTATGAAAGGCAAAGGGCAGGAAGCAGCCTGTCAACTTTTTCCCAGTATTGGTCTGACTCCAGCTGTGGCTACTTTGTGTCTCCCCTTTTATGGAGGATGTGGGGGAACTGGCAGAACTCCAGAGAAGAGTAAAAATAAAATTAAGGCTTAGAAAATAAAGGCTAAGAAGAAAGGCCAAAAAGCTGTGGGGTTATTTAGCTTGGAGAATAAAGGTCCAACAGATTTGAAGGATCATTTTGATAAAGACATTGGTTGTTTCCCATCTTCATAAATAACAGGACAAGAGATGAGAAGCTTATGTTGCACTCTAAAAGGTTTTGGGCTGTGAGAATTATTAATAAGGAAGCTCTCAAGGCTCTTACTGGTAACCGAAGAGAAAATGATTAATATACAACTACGGGTGTGTCCACTCATTTATATTTACCTGTAAAGGAAGAGTGAAGATGCTTTTCAAATACCAGCTTTTGGATTGTTTTGAAAACAAACCAGTTACTCTTTGAATTTAGTGTTTCCTATCTAAATCCAGTTATTAATAAAAAGTTTAAAGCAAATTAGATAGATTCAGGATTTCCTGAAACAAAACCTTGGCCCATTATATCGGTTTTGGATAACACCAGTTAAAATGCTCTTTGAGGCTACATTTATTCATCACATCTCGGGGGAGATGCTTGGTTGTGACTTTTAGGAAGAGTCCAATAAACTCCAGTTTATTGTCCATGTTATTGCACAGGAAGACTGAAACGAAGGGTTCTCTGTCTTTCATTCATGCCCTTTGGGTGGGGACAGAGAATGTGGGGCCCAGCAAATATTGTGAGAAGCAGTCTCTGATCAGGATGTGGTCGTGTCCAAGTCAGAGGGAGAGGAGCACATTTGCTTCAGTAAATATGTGGTTCATCAATGATTCCTGCCATCTTCCAATTTAGGTAGGTGGCTGGTGGCCGACTTCAGTTTGGATGCTTTCTCTGCTATCAAGTGAGGCCATATGTGATAAGGATCTCGAAAACTCAAAATAGCTTTACTTATCATGTTCCTTTTCGCCTTTGCATCTACCACTCTTTCTATTATCATTTCTGTTATTAATTTTCAGTTACATTGATAATACAGAAGAATATATTTTGGGATCTTTCCACATTAGCATATATAAACTATGGCTCCCCCTGGTTATAGATATATTGTCATTTATTTTTTTCTATTTTTTTAAAAATTATTTTAAAGGTTAGTGATAATCATAGAAATTAGAATGATCTAATAATCTGGACGGGTATTGATTACAGGTGGCATGTGGGAATGTCTGGAGGCTTTTAATTGTATGTCTGGATCTGGGCACTGATTATTTGGATGTATACACATCAAAATCGTCTCCTTGGTATATTTTTATATACTTTATTGTATGTAAATTACACCTCAATAAAAAAGTTTAAAAATGCAGTTAAAGCTATACTTTAAAGATATTATAAAATATTAAATTATATTTCTGAAGACAGGGATGTAGAAAAGGAGAGTTGACAAGGAGAGGGAAAGGAGCTAACTTTTATTAAGTACCTTCTATCTTGTAAGCATATTACATAATTTCTCCTTTAATTATCAACAACTCTGTGAAGTGTCTTCTTATTCCATTTTTGTAGATGAGGAAGCAGACTCAAAGGGCAAAGAAGTTGTCCAAATTCACACATACTCGGTAAGTACCATAGTCAGAAAAGAAAAACAAGAAAATTACCTTATTTGGAGAATAAATCTTCTTCTAGACTTACATATCATAAAATGAAATAATATATTCCAGAAATAGCATTGCAGACATTTCTATCGAAGTAGTCGTAATTCACCCTGAACAAAATCTTTTCTCTTTCAGGTCACAGATCTGAACTTGCTTTGTGAATTTGCTGTCATCAGGAAACCATAACGATGTCAAAAATAGTAGATATGAGGTTGAACCTGGGTATCTTGTTCTTCACTGCAGACAGTCAAAAAGAGTGCAAGGCTTTGTTTAGCATATGATGTATACTCTAGTAGGGACAACATAAGTCTGTGCCTTTTATTTATGTTCACTCTAGAGGCAACAAGGAATAAAATATCACTACCTTTGAGGGCCTTTCTAAGGTATTCTGCTGACGTGTAACCCATCTTCATACAGAAGAGCCCAAGTATCTGGAAGAAAAATGCTGTACTTTCATTTTTTTTCCTTCTTCTCGTACTCTCCCTCCACTCCCTACCTTCTTTTAACCAGTGATTCTGCATTTATAAACTAAACACAGATAAAAAGGCCAAAAAGGCATTCCCAGCTTTGCATGCATTATAATACACCCCTGCAAAATCAAATCAACTAGGAAGCATGCATTGTGGACTCATTTAATCGATAATATAAAGAAACCACATTATTACCTTAAATTATATGAGTTAGATTGCTGGCTGATGACAGAAACCAATTTGCACAAAGATTTCTAGGCTTTTGTTTCCTCGTGTGCAAAATCAGGCCTCTTCCATGGCTAACATTCTGATTCCATTGTTTATAGCTTTTGTCTAGTTTTCAATACATAAAATTTCAGAATAGAATTTATTCTAGTCATGGGAGTGAACTGATTATATGAGGAGTATGTGTTCTTGCTGCATTCCTGTCATTACTAAAAGAGTAGAATTGTCAATCTCTAAAGTATGGGTGAGTGGATTTGATGTAAACAACCTCATGCCAAGTACTGAGATGCAATGAAAACATTACATAACTCAGTAATGTGAAGTGGAAAAAAAAATTATCAATGAGAGGAGAATGAAGAAAAAAAGGTGTTTTTAATAATGAAAAGTATAGAAAAAGGAGCTTTTAAAAAGCCTAATGAATTAACTTGAGGGGAGATAGCCAGAAAAAAAAGCCATTCTCTATAACAGAAATAATATAGAGATTTATACAATTTATATTTTACATGAATTTTCCTAAATTGTCCCAGATCCTCTTTGTCATTTAAACAATTCTTACTACCAAAACAAGGAAAATCTTTAACTCTCTTACACATTTCTGAGGTTAAAAATCAAATCATTTTCTACAAAAGACTATAATTTTCATGTTTCCTCAGGATTGAAATTAAAATAAAAGTTCTCAGATGCTCAAGTGGTTTAGTTCATCCTTTCATAAAGTTTACATGTTTGTATCTTTGACAGTAGGAAATTTCTAGAAGTTTCTCCATCAGTTAATCCTCACCTAACACATTTTCTTCCAGAATATAAAAATGAATAACTTTGTTAACCACCCTTAAACAGAGAGGCAGTATGTTGTTGCATGAAAGAGCAGTGGGCTGGGCGACCAGTGGATTTGCCACTTGTCCATGGCATAAGCTCGGACGATTCACTCAGCCTCTGAGCTTTACCTTCAACTTTATAGCCAATCTTTTTTTTTCTCTAAATCTTAACAATTTTCATTGCTACCAACAGCATTTGAGAATGTAGAAGCAGATTTTTCAGTTCACTGACTTGAAAGTCTTCGAATATTCAATACTAATATTCATTAATATTTTGGCAAACACATGTCAAATATCCTTATGAGTAGATTAAAACATGTGATGTTAGTGATTAGTAGGCAAAACAAGTCTTTCCAACTGTTGGCCAAGGCATCAGAAAAATTTCCTTCCTCCATGCTCTTACACATGATAATTTCTGTATAACTCTATTGTAGCACTTACTTGGTTTTGACTAACATTCTTAGGTGTCTTTCCAGTTAAAATGTTAGCTCCCTGAGGGCGAGAACCGTACTGCAACTCTGTAAGGATCTCATACAGGGTGTATGTCCCTCGGTAAACTTTGTGGATGAATAAACAGCCACAAAATTTTCCATTTGCTTCTCCCCATTTAGCAGCTTCCGCCTCCCTCTTTTTCCTTGGCTTTTGAAATGTAAGTGTAATATTTGCCCAGGGCAAACAGACTTGGAGCTTGGGAGGCAGCATTGCATAATGAGTGTAAAAATCGTCCTGGTTTAACTCTTTGCTCTATAATTTATTAGCTCTCTGTCTCTGGGCAAATTGCTTAACTCCTCTAATTCCTTCTCTGTAAAATGAAGATAATAGGTTATACTTCAAAACATGTACAGATTAAAGGAGATCATGTTTTAAAACCTTTAGCAAGGTGCCTAGTGTAACACTTGATAAATGAGAGCTATAACTATTATTATTTCCTCGAAGGTACAGATATATCGAAAAAAAGAAAAACAAAACAAAACAAAAAGATGTCATTGGCTATTTCTTGCCTTTCCCTCTAGTAGACAAATCAACTTCTGGATTGGAATGTCTATTTAGCAACCAGAAGCTAAAAGCCAATGGAGATTAGGTCTGACTGAGATTCTTAACAAAATCAGTCTGGAATACATTATCTGTTGATAAAAATTAGTTTTTATGTTTTCAAAATTGAAAGTGGTGCTCAGAGTTGAAATACAGAAAGAATAGAGTTGGTCTAGGTAGTAGTAACCATAGGAGTATTTTATTAGGGTGAAAAATAACTTCAGGCAGTCTCTAGCCTAAAGCAACATGTTATACAACTTTAGGTAATAGAAAAACAAACAAAAAAAGAAAAAGTAAAAGTTAAACCTTAAAGACCTTTGTTCTTTCCTAACTAGCAACCAACGCCTCATAATGACAGCCTACTTTGGCCTTTTTGCCCCGCAACCATTATGGTTTTCATCAGGCTTGCCTCACTGTACTTGAATACATGCGCCTGAGTTTATTTTCCATTTTAAGTTGAGTCTTAAAAATACAGGAACATCTCGTAGACTTGCTCACTAAATTTCGACCAGGTCTCTGTATTTGCTGCTGGAGAGGGCTCGGGGGAATGCAGAGTTACCCATTTGTCATACTTCTCATACTTCTTCCCTTCACCTGGATTTCTTGTATATTAAGCCGGTTAAAAACAACAAATGTACTTCTAAAAATCTACGGAGCAAAAGATGGCAACATCTTCTGCATATAAAAAGCATTTTCAAATTGAGTCAAATCTAACTTTCTTTGAAAGGCAGAATTTAAAAAATGATGAGCCCAAGTGAATGTCTTTTTCTGTGGAAGCAGAGACATACTTCTTCCTCTTCCTTTACGGAAGCCAGATCCTGATTCATTTTTTGTTCAAAACTCAGCAGAAACACAATGCTTCATTTTATAGAGGCTTATTACAACACAATGACAGCACTATAATTTTCTTTAGAGTGAGTGCTTCACTTGGCTTTAGGCCAGCTAAGCTCCTTTAGCAGTATCATTTAGCAGTTCTGTACCATTTGACACAGGCAAATACCTTCATGTTTATGAATTCTGTATTCTTGTAGGAAGCATTTTTAAAACTTTGTTTTAACAGCAGCTCATTAAAAGCAGCACTTGAATTTTACACGTGAGCAGATGATTTTTCCCTGATGTAGACATTCAGATGGTCTATAAGCCATTGCAAGTGACAGTACCACCCACTTCTTAAGGCCAAAGCAGTCGTAAAATCACTTTGGCACTCAAAGGGCCTTTTGGTTCTTTTGTTAAAGGAAACCTGTAATTGTAAAATTCCTCCTGAATTTCATTGTTCACATAGATGTAAATAATGTTCTCTTGTCTTTTTTTTTTTTTTTTTCGGGTTTTGTGGTATGTGGTCATTCTTGATGTTGTTTTGAAGAAGTTATAGACAGTTAAGTAAACATCTTAGGGAACTAGCTGAGATCTAAAGCTAGGAACACTTCATACTTTTGTTTATTAAAAAAAAGACAACGATTTTTCATAAGTCTTCTGCCCGGCCCCCTCCACCCCCAATGCCTGTCGCTTGTTATCGTGGTGGACTTTTACCCCAGGAGACTGTTTCTCTACATAAAAGTTGAGTAATCCTTACTTCCTGAATGAGAACTACCTGAGTGCTTACATGTGGACAGGAACAGTGGCTGCTGTGTGACTAGAGTCCTGGAGCCCAACAGGGGACATGCTAGAGGGGGTGAGGGGAGGAATCTTTCGTGACAAGCACAACTGTGTGGCAGGCCTTTGATCTGACAGCAAGGGTGAGTCCAGTATATTAGAGGCATCTCATTTTCCTTTAGCAATCTGACATGACAAGTGTGCTGCAAGTTTTCCCAAAGACTGCCCTCCTTTCTGCTTAGATTGGGGGTGGGATGAGGATAGAAAATGAGAGGCCTACAAGGAAAAATAAAGTATGGTTTTTTTTTCATCCATTTCTTGACTATAAATGCAAACTTTTACTAAGTGCTCTTTTTGGGTCAGGCATTGTCTCAATGTCTTATGTGCATTCTCTATCTTAATTTTTATAATAACCATCAAGTAGATAAATCTCCATTTAGCAGTTGAGGAAACCGTACCTTTGGAGAGGTTAAAAACCTTGCTGAAGGTCACACAGTAAGAGGCAAGGTTGGGACTTTATCCTCATGTGATGCCAAGGCTGTGCTCTTAACCACTGTGCTATACTGCCTCCCTGTGTTAACATCTTTTATCTTTCTCCCCAGCACCATGGAAGATTAGTAGAAGAAAATTGCTAGATACCTGTAGGTACTATTATATCTATTTGTCATTATATTAATACTATTGTATTATAGACTTGTATGTTAAATTGTTATGTTTATATGAAATAACTGGGAAACTTAGGCTTGAGTAAATGTAATTCAAGCTGTTTGATTTCTAGAATATGATTATAATGATCTCTTTCTGTTCACTTCTGTCTGTCTGTCTCTGGTTTTCTGAAGTGATCTTTTGTTTTCCATGAACAGTTGTTACTGAGCAATACCAGCTGCAGGAAAACAATTTATGACATTACTGCCACCGCCCCCCCACCTTCCCCACCCTGCTTCCTTCCCCACAACCTCCGGTCCTGGCAAGTGCTATTATTTTGAACGAATATGATTGACAGAGATGGGAAGTTCTCACATTTATTTCTCTTATAAAATTTATTCAAGCAAAAGCTTCTCCAAAAGAGGCCCCAGCATTGTATCTGGTTCAGACATAAATCTTCAGGGGAGAAAAAGGCTGCCAATACAATTTAGTTGGAAGCTAGAGAAGCAGAAAGAGGAGGAACACTTTTGGGAATTTTGAGCGCTCTCCTATTTTGGGCACCCTGAGGGATAGTTATATCTCAAAGCACAAATTAGAGTCAAGAAACTTCTGAGATTATATAATGTCCTCTGATAGACAAGTCGGATTTAGGGTTGGTCCAATTTACTTTGACTACTCATTTTTGAAAATTGCCTCTGGGATGCAGAATCTGTCCTTAAATTAAGCCTTCTCCTTATTCCATATTCTGTATGAGGGAGTATGCTCAGATAACTAAAATCTGTATGTTTTTCTCAGGTCCTCTGTGAAAGTCTAAAGCTTTCTGTTACATTGGAGGTTCTCAACCTTCTGTGCTTATAGTACACTTTTAGGTGCTAGAATTACTAGCAACACAGACGAAGGGCTTTAAAGAATCAAAATGATACCACCACCCCTACTGCAATAAAACGGTATCTCTTGGTGTCCATAAAAGTAACTACAGCAAGGACATAGCTTATGTGCTTGCCTTTCCCTGCTCTGTCTAGATATGAGCACAGCTGTTTACTGCCCTTACCTTGATATCTTATATGTTCATGGAAAAAAGTGTTTACACATTTCAGAGATCATACAAACTTCCTTTGTTGTTGATTTGCTCTTATGCCGTACATTTTGCTTTTTGCAGGATGAATCCTGACAGACCTCAGTAATTATATATGTACTTGAATGCAGCAAAGGTAATTTTACAAAATTTGGGAAAGGATTCAAATGCTGGGGTGCCATTGAGTACCATTGGAAAACCACTGTCTTGAATACCTGAAAAGCAAATCATGATAAAAGGAAGAATAGAATAAATAAAACAAAAATGCTCCTGAGGGTGCTTGTCCAAATGACCCTACACTGGCATCTGAAAGTGGACCTTTTTTCCTTCCTGGGTGACAGTGACAGGTTGCTTTTTGTTTTAATGATACTCAGAGTTTGCTGCTTTGGAGAACATATGGATTATATGTTCTCCAAATATGTGAGTTAGCTTAGTGGAGCCTGGATGATGAGTCAAGAATTTCAATGGATTCTTATAGTTTGATAGTTTGAAGGTAGATACATGGAAAATAGCATTAAATATATGTACTTAAAAGTTGACACTTGGTTGGTATTAAAGGATCAGTTTGGCAAGTGTTTTACATGCACTTAGAGAAGCTTGTGATATTATCACTCCATGTTTAAAATTACCCAAGTGATTTGAGAAAGATTAGGCAAGTTTGTCATATTCTTATGCACATTAATTTAGGAATTTGGCTGGGGAACTTTCCTTTTTTCTTAAAGCAAATATCTAAAGTTGATCTTATTTAAATACTGTGGAATTAATTTTCCTCAACTTTCTTAGTATCATAGTCAAATTAAATCCAGAGTAGTTTTGAGAAATGGGCCTGAAAGAGAAGTGATTTTCATTCCGGGTGAATGACATTCTTAATGCTTATATGCAGGGTAGCTAGGTTCAAATATTTGTTGATGGTCTACCATGTGCCAAGTCTATATTCTAGTCTCTGGGGATAAAATAGTGAACAAAACAGATAAGTTCTTGTTGTCGTCGATCTTAAATTTTAGTGCGAGGGGTAAACGATGAACTAGTATACAAATAAATGTGTAACATGTCAGATAGGGAGGAATAGAGAGTTGTGGGGTAGGAGGAAGCCACGCGTGCCAGTTCATAATGGATAATTAGGGAAGGACTTCTGATAAGGTGACTTTTGAACAGAGGACTGATGAGCCATGTAGGTATCTGTGGCAACCACGTAACTTTAAAGGCGAAGAACCTGAGGCAAGCTCCCATTCTGACCATGGGTTCATACATGTGACTTGCTTTGGCCTATGGAACATTAGCAAACATGACGGCAAACAGAGGCTTGAAAAGCACATGTGTTCCCTCTTCCCCTCCTGCATGATTGGGCGTATTCTCTTTTTCATCTCTGCCTGTCATGAGAGCATGCCCAGGCTAACCTACTTCAGATGTGTGAGAAAGATGAGGAGAAGAGCCAAGGCCATATTAAACCAGTTGACAGCTAGCCAACTGCCAAACATGTGAGAATGCTCAGCTAACATCAGCTGAAGTGCTTCCCCAATGCACACTTCTTACTGCAGACATGTTAGTGACCCTAGCTGAGACCAGGAGAGCTACCACGCTGACCCATCGACTTACGAGCAATCATAAATGGCTGTTGTTTTAAGCCACTCAATTTGAGGATGATTTGTTATGCAGCATCACTGTGGCAATAGATGACTGATGTAGGCACTCAAGGTTCTTCACAATGTGGCCCCTGCCTATCTCTTTAGCTTTATGTCCCACAGCCCTAATGTACTTTATACTTCAGGCATCTGATTTATCTGAATTTTGAAATGAGAAATGTTCTCTTAGGCCTTTTGATATGTGTTATTCTCTATTTCTGAAATGCGCTTCATGCCCAGGTCTGCCTGGACAACTATCCTTTCTTCCAGTCTCAGCAGTGGTGTTGCTCCTCTGGAAAGGCATCCTGATGCCTCAGGCTGGGTTCAGGGCTCCTTCCTTGTGCCTGTGTAAGCATCTCTAGCACAGAAAGGCGTGTATATGACTATAATTTAGTATGCTAAATTTTTGCTTTTCCCCATATACAGAAGCTTCCCTAAGGCAGAGACTGTGTATTCTTTATATCCTGAATATAGCATTTGGCACAAAATAGAATCTTCACACGAACTTGTAAGCTTATTAAAAACATGTATTTGCCATACTGTAACAGAGTTCTAAGTCTCATAAAGGAGGAATTACTAAAAGAACAGAAAAGATTTCTTAGAAGAGGCAGAAATTAAAATGCTCCTTAGATTTAATGCTGGAGAGGGGAGAATCTATCAAGCAGAGGAACAGCCACCAACAATGGCAAAGTGGTACTCTGGTGGTTGAAGATTTCAGTATTATTGTAGTGGAAAATTCATGAACAGGTGCAATAAAGGATGGTATTATTTTGTTGGGGCTTAAATAGCCTTTTAAGGTATTTAGGCTTCATTTTGCAAGGGAGTGATGCCATAAAAACCATATATTGATGGGTTACTCTGGAGGCAGTGCATAGACTATATGGTGGGTCAGAGAGAAAGAGACTGGATATGTGGAGCCATCTCTTGGTTTTTGGAACAATTCAGACAAAAGGCAATGGTGATAGTGGGAATATGTAAAAATACAAAGGACATGGTAATTAAGTGTGAGGGTTGGGAAAAGATTAATAGTTGATGATGACTTTTAGATTTCTCTTCTAGTGTTGGGGAAAGAGGAATAGCTGTGACGAGAAAGTCAAGTCCAGTTTGGACACACTGGATTTGAGATGTATATGGGTGGAGCAGTGAGAAATGTGGACCTGGAACTGGCACATTTAGGGCTCTTTTGTCTACAAAAGAATGTAGCCCAGAAAGATGAGAAGCTCAAGAGCAGATGCATGCACAATGCCTTTATACTTAGGACAACAAGAGAAAGTGCAGACTTCAAGGGAGACAGAAATAGAAGGAGAAACTAGAGTCAGATAGGAGAAGATGGCGGATAGTGCAAAGGAGGAATCTAAGACTAGGATGAGGTACCAATTTCAGGTAGAAAAAGAAACTGATGGAAATGAGGAGACAGAAGGGACGAGTGGATCATTAGAAGGATGTCTTTGAGAAAAGAATGTTTTGGTCTATAGTTATGGGTTTTGCGGTCAAATTACAAGGACTGAGTTGGAATAAATGAGGAAGTGGAGGAAGAGAGTTTAGATTCCAAGAGATTTGTTACAGAGAGATGAAATAGTAGCTGAGGGTTGAGAGAAGACATTTCTATGACTTGGGCATTTGTGTAGATAAATGGATGGGGGTGGGAATGAGTTTGGAATAAAGAATGGCTCAAAAGCTTCCAGAGAAAAATGGGAAAAAGTAGAAATGAGAACACATAGAGGAAGTTTGACTTTAGTAGGAAAACCAGTTATTTTTCTGAGACAAGAAATAGAAGAGAACCATTTTAGCCGTCACCATTACAGGGGACAACCATGGCTTCTTACGGTCCATTTTTGGGCCATGCTTAGAGAGATAAAATATCACAGTGCCTGATCAGCCACTTGACATGATATGACAATCGTAATTTCTTAACTTCTTATCTTAGAGGTCAAAACCATTTAAAAAACAAAATGTGCGTATATTAGTCTCTCCAATAAGCCATTTGTTTATGTGACCAAGAAATGTCAAACTGTTAAAAGGTAAACAAACAAACAAACAAAAACCCAAAGCACATGGTTTTCGAAAGGGTAGGAAACCAAGCAGATGATATTTATCAAATGCTTGTTTATTAATAACCAGTTTTTCTACATCTACAAAATTTAAGGGTCATAGGAATAGATAATAATTTTGGTATAATACAGACATAACATTTATATGCTCTTTAAACTGACCTTCACTTTATTTGGCTTTAGTATTTTGTAAAATAGGAAAACATTTTCACAAGTAGTTTCAAAAATAGACCCTTAACTATGTATATAAATATTTATTCATTTATATAATTAACTTGAAGTAAATACATACACATGAAAATATTTGTACTAAAATGGTAGAAATTTATAGATAACTTTAAACATTTTTTCATCAAAATTCTTTCCAATGTGGTTAATACTTTTATGATAAACAAAAAGATGTCAAGAATTGATCTTTGAACCAAGGCTTTATATAAGGGGCATTTGAAGTGGGATTTCTCATTGCTATGTGGGTTTGGTTTAAGGTCATTCCGGTACTCTGAGTCTGCTCTTAGAAAACATTTTATTAAAATGTTTTAATGTCTGTTATTTTTTTTTTCTCTTGGGATGATATGGATGAGATGGATGAAAAAGACCAAGGGCAAACAAGGCTGTTGCAGATGGGTGGACATTCTCTCTAGTTGCTTTCATGTCATTTGGCAGGAACTGAACCATCCATTCCCCACCCTACCTATTGCCTCCTTTCCCCCTGCCTTCGCACAGACTGTTGCTGATGTTCTGTGAGGACAGGCTAGGGAGCTAAGGGGCCTCTCAGAAGGAGGGATGCTTTAATCTCTGCCGGACCTATAAGCGACTCTGATGTTTTGGGTCATGTCTGTCTTTCTTGGGTAAGGTCATGTCTCCTTTTGAGGATTCCTAGTTCATGATGGTGTCTGGACAAGGAAGAAATGCTGTCCCTGCACTCTTGACTGTGGGGTGCTTGGCCGTGTGTCTCAGTTCAGATTCCAACATATCCTGTTGAAGAGAAAGCCTTACAAGTCTGAACATTGGTTTAAACAACTGAGAGTGAAAGCACTTTTCTTTTGAACCATTTGCGCTTTACAAAACACCTCAAGGGAAACACTTTTAACGCTGGAGCCTTAATAAAGAACACAGGAAAATTGTTTCTTTGATGAAGAAAAGCCTTGATGCATAAAATATATGATACAAGTAACCCAGTCTCTCTAAATGCTGTTACTTAATCTATTTAATATGTTTAGAATTCTTTGGAGATAAAGCAAGATGTAAGCAAAAATAGAGAAAGGAAAACAACAGGTTTTTTGTTTTTGTTTTTGTTTTTGGCCATTAGTGATTAGAGACACTAAGATGTGGAAATTATTCCTGGGAGATCTATAATTCTTAATAAAAGTTCCAAGAAAATCTACTTTTTACAAAATGCACACAAAGTTAAAAAGGAGAATTCCACTTTTCAGGGAAATCTCAGGAGCGGACATCTTAATAGGGTGTCACTTAGGTGTCAAAAAGAAAATTGGTGTGCACTCAAATTGAGTTCTCCTGCTCCTATTTTCTGTAACTCTTTCTAAGAGTTGATATTGAAACTAAGGAAGAGCTTCTCATTTTCTTTTTCTAAAGGTTCTCAGGTCAAGTCTCCATTTCTTCCAGCTCCTTCCGGCCCTTCTCCCTCCTGTAGACAAAGATACAAATCCCTTTCTCTCTGGTCCCATGTATAGGGAGGTAAGATCTCAATTACAAACCATGTATTCTTATCCTCTGACAGGATATGATCACTAGTAAGCTAAATCCTATGGTTTGGTTTTAGACTTTAAGATCTAATGACTTCTGGGCTTATTCTTGATATTTTGAATTTATTACGTATAATTATTTATGTATATATGCATTCACACATATCAATTTGAGTCCATATTGCTCCCTTTAATACTTAAGTGAATCTCATTATTCTGAGATAAAACTCAAGCTCTTAGCATATCTGGAATCTCCTACCCTCATTCTTCATCTGTTTGAACCCCTCGCTTTATGGGTTCAGCTCAACATACATCATTTACAGGAAATTTTTCCAGCCCCAGAATGTGTGAAGATGCTTCATCTTTGCTCTTGTATCACTTAGCATATTATAAGAAAGTAATTCACTGATTCATTGGTTCAGCAAATATTTATTGAGCACTTACTCTTATTGGCCTACCACTCCACCAGGTCAGAGTTGTTTGTTATAAAACAGACTTCAATAAATATTTGTTCAACTAAAATGGATATGCATTATTTTTAGATTTAGGAAAAGGCTTAATTGGTTACTAATGAATGAAATTACCATTAGAGAGGCAATGTGAGGTGGTTAAAAAAAAGTCCCGAATGGAGTTGCAAGCAGAATAACTCTTGGTGGTGTCTAAGAGCCTAGATTTCAGAACTATCAAACTAAAGGTTCTCAGGTCAAGTCTCCATTTGCACAACTATCGAACTACCTGTGTTCAAGTCCTTGTCCATTTTGCTTGCTGACTTTGTGACACTAGGTCAATCATCCAGTCTCCTTGTGTCTCACATGTAAGATATAAGTCATGACAATACCTGGTCCACATGGTTATTGAGGGCATTAAGTGAGGCAGGTACAACGAGGTACAATTAAATGAGGAAGGTGTGCATTGTAAACTCTATCATCTTTGATTGTGCTTCTCAAGCTTTAATATTTATACAGGTCACTTGGGGATCTTGTTAAAATGCAGTTTCTGATTCAGTAGGTCTGGGGTGGGACCTGAGAATCTGTATTTCTAACAAACTCCCAGGGGATGCTGTTGCCCTGGTCCACAGACCACACTTTGGTCTAGTCTACAGTAGTCTTTCTCAGACTTCACTTTATACCAGAATCTCCTGGAGGGCTTGTTAAAACATGATTGCTGGACCCCACCCTCTAGTTTCTGCATCAGTAGTTCTTGAATGGGGCCCTATAATTTGCATTTGTACCAGTTCCCAGGTGATGCTAATGCTGTTGGTCTGAGAACTCCATACTTTGAGAACACTGATGTAGAAAACAGAAGATTGTTTTACTTGGAGAGAAAAGTTTGCTATGTTGCAGAAAACAAGAATTATAGATGTAAAATGTAGATTCTGACTCTTAAATTTTAGTTTTGGCGCTTAAATGCATTTAGTATTATTAAAAAAAGTAATTGGCACCAATCTGTCCCTATGGCTTTGTATTTTCTAAGGCCTGCCACAGCTGCAGCAGTAATAAACTATTCCTGATCTGGGATCCCTGACAAGGATTTCTCTGAGAGCCAATGTGATTTTGGCTCTTGAACAGATGTCCTCTCTCTCACATGACGGAGCAAAAGGGAAGAAAATATTTTAGTAAGGTTCTCATTAGGCATTGTGAAAACTGGCCTATGTTTCGATAGCCTTTGCCATAATAAACAAGTATACTAGGAAAATAGATTCTCTTCCTGGACTTAATGGAAAGATTGGTACATTTGGAGGATGGGCATGGGTTATATGACTCTTCAAGGATTTACTCACAGCAAATCATTAAAAAAAGAGGGAGAAGTGGTCAAAACTATCTCTAATTAAAGCAAAAATTAGAAATATACAATATCAAAATATACTGAACTGAATCATCCTATTTGCTTGTACTCTAGCTCTTTGGAGTAAAGAGAGATGTTGCTTGCATGTTCCAGAAGATTATCTTCCTAAATTAGCCTGGTACTATTAGGCCAAGCAACCCATCTAGGTTAAAGGAGAAAGATAAAATGCCCATGGACAAAATCATGCTTCCTTATCCTGAAAATAGACCAATTGTCTATCTTTAACAGTTATTATCCCTTCTTCTATACAGGATAGAGTGCTATATTCTGGAAGTGAGTTCAGGTGTGGTTCCTGTCTCTAATATGTTTATAATCTCAAGAGAGATGAGAATTTGTGTAAATAATTATACTATAAGTAGAATAGAATAACTGATATATTAACCATACTGCCAATGTGAACAGGGAATGCAGAGGAATCAATGATATAATCTGCTTGAGGAAGTTGGAGGAGGCTTAAGAAGGATGTTGCATGTGGGTTGAGACTAAAAATTAAAAGTAGACATTTCAGTAGACAAAGGCCTGTTAAGGGGTTTGTGGCTATATAGTTATTATACTGAACCTATAACTGAAGTTTCCATTTACTGCGCCTTGCAAACTTGTAAGGGTTATTTTCCCTCAAATCAGAAATGTATAATGCAGAAAAAATAGAGTTGAAATTTACTAAAGGAAATGTGTGTTACATTTTTTTTATATGAAAGGTCAGTGGTTGCTTAGATATTTTTTAGATTTCTGTGCCCTGATGGCCCTGAGAGCCAATGCGATTTTGGTTGTTGACCAAATGACTGATTCTTCTGTTGGTCCCATCTGCACAACTCTAAAATAGAATTCAAAGCTGACTATAGTTTAAAAACTGATAAGTTCCTAAAGTACACTTCAATTTTGGAGGAAATAGCCGTGGATTATTTCCTTACATCTTGCAGAGCTTTATAGATTACTCATAGTAAAAACGTCAGGCAATTAAATACAAACTAATGGCCTGTGTAGATCTAAATTTAAACTTGATGGAAATGAAACTTGTGTTTTCGGCTCTCTGTGCCGTCACACTCGCTTTGGGCCAACTAGACTATCATTTCCTTGGCTGTTCTATTTCCTCAACTGTGACATTTTCTCCCTATCAGCAGTCTTAAGATATCATTTCCTTATGAGCAAAACTAGACCCTTCAGCCTATCCCTTTGACCATTCTCACCATTTTATTTTACTTTTCTGATACTTCGTCCTTCCATTGCACTCACACACCAAATTCTCAACCGTAGATCAATCTAACATCTGAGTAGACATCTTTATTCTTTTACTTTAAACATGTTTCACTATGCTTAGGTACGTTTCTTGTAAGACACCTATAGCTGCATTTTGTTTCGTTTTTAATTCAGTCTGAGATTCCTATTTTAATTTGGGGGAGTTTAACTTGTTTATATGTATTGCGATTAGTGACTTTTTTGGGCATATTAATATCACCTTTTTTGAAGATTTTATGCTTTTTCTTTATTTCTCCACTTTTTTGGCCTAAGTTAATTTTCCTCTAGAAACATTTCTCCCCTACTTATTAAAAATTTATATCCTTTTCTCAAACTTTAGTGGTTACTTTTACATTTTTAACAGATCTACTTAACTCGAATAGGTCTAAAATTAATCAATATTTCTATCCTCCCTCAGAATGATATGGGCACTATAGAATGTTTCAATTCTGACAACCTTGTTTCATATTTCATGTTATTGGAGTCTAGAATTTTAATTCCCCTTTGTTTATAATTCCCTCAATTGGTCATTATTATTTTAATAAAATTTTAATTTTATAGAAATGTATGTAGAAAAATATACTAATCATAAGTATACAAATTGATATTTTTTCACAAAAGGAACAGAGTTTATATAACTACTACCCTGATCAAGAAATAGAACATTATTAGCACCCCAGTATTACCACTTCTGCCACTTTTCAGTCACTATCCCTCTTATAATAATCATTATTCTAACGTCTATCATTACTGGTTAATTTTGCCTGTTTAGGACTGTATATGGATTCTATGTTTGACTTTTTTCCCTCACTATTATTGTTGTAAAATTCAATCATGTCATTGTGTGTGGGAGTAGTTTGTCTCTATTGCTATAAAATATTCCATTACACGAATATGTATACCTTATTTATCCATTTTGTATTGATAAACATTTATTTGTCTTTAGTTTTTCTATTACAAATAGTCAGTTGTGAACATCTTGTATATGTCTTTTGTATACATTTTGAGATACGTGTTTTTAATATATGTTTATGTATACCCATTTCTGTTGGGTACACCTAGGAGTGGAATTGCCGTGTCATAAGTTATATGATTTATACACTCATCAGTAGTGTATGAGATTTCTAGTTGCTCCACATTCTAACCAATACTTAGTGATGTTAGTCTTTTTAATATTAGCTGTTCTAGAGTCTATGTAATGGTATCTTATGAATTTATTTTTCATTTTTATTTATTAGTTATTTGCCGATGACTAATAAGTTTGATCACCTTTTCTTACGTTTATTGGTCATTTAGACATCTGTTTTTGTGAAGTGCCTGTTAAAATTCTTCCTGTGGTTTGTACTTGTTGATTATGAGCTCATTTTTACATTAGATTGCTTTTTCCTGTGGAGTTCTGTGGCTCTTAGATTGTACTATAGAGGTTTTGCGGATATTCCACACTTGCTTTTCTGCTGGGACTCTGTGTTAGTTTTGGCTTGGGATTCCAGCTAGTGTGAATAGTAGAAATTTGGACCTCCTCACTAGAAGAGACACATGCTCAGTGTATCAGTTTCTCAGAAAGAGAGTTTTTTGGGCCTTCATCCAAAGATTGAGGCAGACAGCATATTTCCTTGCTGCTTCTTTGGGATAGTGTCCAGAGATTTTCTAGATTAGTGTTGTCCATTAGAACTTTCAGTGATGATTAAAGTATTTAATACCTATGCTTTCCAATATGGTAGTTAGTGGACTTATGTAGTTATTAAGTACTTGAAATGTGTGACTGAGGAATTAAAATTTGAATTTTATTTAATTTTAATTCATTTAAATTTAAATAATCACATATGGGTAGTTGCTACCATACTAGATAGACTGATTTTAGACCAGTTTTCTTATATTGGAAAACCCATGAGGATCTTGGATATATGAAGTAGTCTAAGTTCCAACTCTTCTCCTTATTCAGGACCTAAACTGTGTCTCCTGTCCTTACACTCCTGATCCCATTTCCATTATTCAGGCTTCATACCCTTGGACCATTATAACTTTAATTGGAGTTGATTTTACTTTCTTTCTCTGGTTAAGCTCAATCTTGTGTTTATATTGTTGCAACATTGTATTTGAATGTTCAAATGGAAAGAGGGATGAATATTAACTCAGTCTGCAGCTCCAGCTCTCATGTACTTCTCAAGCCACTTGCATTTATTTATCTTCTGCTACCATCACCCTATGGAAACTTTCATCGCTGATAGCAGTTCCATAGAATTATATTTAATGACTTAATCCTAACCTAAATGACTTGTGGGAAGCTTTGACTTTGTTCACCACTGATTCTTTAAAGCAATTTTTTCCCTTGGCTTCTTACAAAGTACCACAGTTTTCTCTCTACCTATGTTGATTCTCCCTCTCAGGCTCTTTTTAGGACTTCCCTTCTTATGCTCACTCCCTTCCCATTATCAAGGGGAATCAGTCCCAGTCTTATTTCTTTTCCCACTCTATGTATCTTCTTATGGTGATTTTATTCAAATTTCTGACTTCAATTAAGCTTACGAATCCCAAATTTATTGTCATTTTTGAAACATTAGCTGATGTCAGTATCTCAGTATTTCTTGCTCTCCATTGGTTTACCACCCATCCTTGCAAAAATAAAATAAAAAACCAAAATAGAAAGTAGCAGATTTTTTAGGCTCACAAGACTCAGAAGAAGTGATAAGACTTCAGTGAGGAAACAGCTGCATGACACATCTAGGCAGACATGGCTTAGACCCTTAACTCAGTGTTCCCTGATTTGTTTCCAAAATATTGTTGGGGACTGCGAAATTGTGGGATACTGGCATGAGGAAGAATCTTAGAGATATTCTTTGGTCTGTTTTCTAGGCAAATAAGTGGCAGAGGTGATTCTAGAATTGGTCATCTAGTGATGCTCTACTTGCCATCATCTCAAGACCTAAGGAAGTGGTACTCCTCCCTTAAATTTGAGTCAGTTTAACTTAAGGAAACTAAGAGAAATCCTTGTTTCTTCATAGAATAATAACTAATAGAAAACCGCAGGAGATTTCAGTTATTTTAGTTGTTACAATTGGCATATAAAGGTGTAATAACTTCTCAAATGTTGCAACTGAAACAGAAAAAAATATACTTTAAAAAATCCACATGATTTTTCTTTCAGTAATCATTTTAAGTGTGTGTGTGTGTGTGTGTGTGTGTGTGTGTGTGTGTGTGTATGTGTGTGTGTTTGGATGAAAAAGACACAAGAGAAACTTCGAAACTTTTTTCTCTAATTATATGTCTACTTTTAGCTAATATTTATGAGGGCCAACATTATCTCTCTTCAGTAACTATATTTCTCTATTTCCTCAAAGAGTCATGTGAAAAACTGTTTATTCAGAAGAGATATTTCTACAGTGAGAAAAAAAAAACACTCATACTGAAATCAATTCAAGTCTCTTTCTGATATCTAGGCTGTATCTAGGACACATCTGGACATTTGAAACATCTAAATTTGACTTTTCCAGTTTTTAGCAGAACATTTAGTAAATAAAAGGACAAGAAACTTATATTAATCATGATTAATTTCAAGGCGACAGCATTTCAGTGGGGCCTGTATCCCTGTAGCATAGCTTTTACTTTGTCCTGTCTGAGATTCGCCCCACATTGGTGGATGAAGCTGATATTCAAAGGGTGTGGTTTTTGAGGTTGCCACATGGCTTTGCCATGACTTAAAATAACTCTTTTTGGCTGCCAGATGACCTAAGAAAGCACTAAGCACAGGATTCACTGACCTCAGAATTTGATGCCTTAAGACTAGCAGCTCTTTCAGGATACCTCGGTTTCTGTTTTTAAATATCTGGAACACTTCAAGCCTTAAACCAGGATCTTGATCCTCTCCTCCTCCTCCCTTTAGTAAAAACAGAGGGTAAGAATTAATTTTGGGTACAGAAAGTAAATGATGACCTTTCATGGTTCCCCTGAGAACACTAATCTTTACTTTCTAAAGAAAGTCTACCTTCTTCAGCCTAAATCCTTTGGACAGTATGTGAATAAGAAGTGTGGAAAAACCCCATGTGGAACTTATTCTGGGAGTCTTCAAATAGGCCAATAGCTTTGGATATATTCCTCAGGTCCTATTCTCCACTGTGTGTAGATGCACAACATCCAACTTTCTTCCAGATATTTAGTGATAATGTCTTTAAAAATTAGAGAAACATTCATTTTGAAGGAAAAGGCGAAGAACATTATTTAGAGAGGTAAATTATTTTTTCTATTTATAGAATGAAAAAAATGAGACAAATTGGTTTGAAAAGAGGAAAATAAATATATTGCAAACATTTATTGAGCACCTTCTATGTGCCAGAGATAGCTCTACGCTCTAGAGATATAATAGTCAGTGGACTAGACAGACATGTTCTCTGGCCTCATGGACTTCCCATTCTAGTGGAAGGCACATGGCAGGAGACTTAACCCAGTGTGTACGTCAAGAGGCATCAGAGGAGATTTCTCTGAAGGAGCGATGTTTAAACTAAGAACTGAAAAGGGTTAGATGGACAAAGTCCCTAATTTAGTTTGGCTTCATTTTCAATGATCCCATTACAAAACCAAGCAAAAATTCATTTCTAAATTTTTTATTTTTTTCTATCCTTCTATGGCTGCCTGTCAAAGAGAAAATTCTGATTTCAAGAGAAAGCAATTGAATTGCTACCTCTTTCTCTACCTCTTGCATAGACATTTATTATTTCTTATATCTCACTTTATTATGATTAATTGGTGTACATATCTGTCTCTCCCTCTAGCTTGTGAATCTCTTAAGGTCAGGGATTATATCTTAATAGTTTCTCTTCTGGCACAACATCTCTGTGATGAATAAATAACAAAATTAAGATGGATGAATATCAGAAATAGATGCTTTCAGAGCATCATTTTGTATTGAGAAAAGTTTTGTGTCAAAATATACTTTCTTTCATCCAATTTAGTCAATCCTTAATAAATTTATTGAGCATCTACTATGTGCAGGCCCTGTGTTGGTCATAGGGATATAATGGTGAGCAAAATAGATATGGCACTGGTTCATGTGGAGTATATAGTCTAATGGAGGAGGTCAGACTTTACGTAAATAATCACTTGAGTATCTAATTCCTGACTATCAAAAGAGATAATGTAGGTAAAAATATTAAAATAAAAGATTTTAGGTGAAAATGGCAGGAAAATTTAAAGTTTTATCAGATTTCTGGATGCCTATAAGGAATATAACTCATATTTTCTCCCTCTTTCTCCTCCTGCAATAATTAAGTTTTTACATTCAAGATGCATAATTTCTATAAGGAAAAGGAGACAAATTAACATTCATTCTGGATATTTTAGCTACTTGGCGTGGCTCAATTGCTAATGGCATAACCAATTTTTATTTTTTTGGGGGAAACACGAGTCTGAGATTCCCAAAGTTTTTTCCCAATGCTCTTGTTGTTCAGTGAGTCAGAACCCTATTTTGCATGGAAGTTTTGGAGTTCTAAAAATCTGCCGATATCTATAATTAGGGTTGTAAATTCTTGCATGTTAAGAAAATGAAATGACAGATACAGAGGTAGAAAGTAAGAACATAAGTCATTCTCACTGCTCTTTAAAACATAAAATAAGAAGACTGCTCTTGGAAACTTATAATTACACACAATACTTTTTTTTTTTCTGGTTTCAGATCTAAGAAAATAACTTAAAATAACTTTTCAGTATTAGAAGGTGAACACTGAAGGAGCAAATGGACCTCTTTAATATAGTAGGATGACATACTCTATTAAGTTGATGTTTAATAGTCGTCTTTGAAATTTGTGCATGTATGTTAGGAAAAAAACCCAGCATTCCATTTTTCTCTTGTTTACCTTTCTTTCTTTCTTTCCTTCTTTTCTTTTCTTTTTTTTCCCCCTGAATACTATCTTGTGAACCTCTGAGCTGTGCTGCTAATATTAATGGTACATATTGCTGGCATAAATGTATGGGAGTGAGAGGGCACATGAAATGGTGTGATAATATTGTAGAATATTTTTCACAGGTACTGTATTTCTCAGATCAAAGAAACTGCTAATAATCTGAAAAGGAAAAGCTTATTTGCAACAGTTGCTTAATATTGTGTTATTCTTGATGAAAATATTAGCTTTAGTCTTAGTCTGGTATTTAATTCTTACCATTTTAATAAAAATATGAAAGCTGAATTGGTAAGAATAAACATAGCAGCTTAAGAAAGACAGAATGAAAGAAATGAAAAAATGAAAGTGTGGACCACTACTGACATCTTCACCACTAAAGAGTAGACCACTTTCCCAGATAATGTCTCCCCATGCTCCCCTTGTCGGCCACAGATAACAGTCAAAGAAGAAGTATAAGAAGCAGAACGTTGAATGGTGGCTAGCAGGTGGCTAGCAGGGGAAAGGAAGTGGTTAAAAGAATAAAGTTGCAGTTCTGTAGGATGACTATGTCTAGAGATCTAATGTATAGCATGATAATTATAGTTGATAATACTATATCGAATACTAAAAATTTGCTCAGAGAGTCGATTTCAGGTGCTCTTATCATATATGCAAAAGATAACTATGGAAGGAGATAATATGTTAATCAGCTTAACTGTACTACTCATCATCGGGTTGTATACCTTAAATATTTTAATACATTTTAGATAAAAAAGAGTCATATATAGGATGTACTTAATATAACCTAAATCATGAAGTCTCAACAGGGTGAAATTGTCCCCATGGAGATGACAATTGGTGTGTGTGTGTGTGTGTGTGTGTAATATATTTTTTTTCAATGTATAAAGCATAGATGTGCAGTATATAAACAGATATACAGTGTATCTGTGATATTAACATTTCATGGTGGTTGGGAGAGTGATGAGAAAAAATGTCTAAAAAGATTCCTTATTGGGAAGGTAATAATAAAAACAAAAGGCTGTAAAAGATTGCCTTTACTAGTTTCTTTGTGCAGCACAGAGGAGGTAATTTACTTTTGGGTGGAGCTACTTAATCTTAAAGAATTTGATATTTATGTTACAGCATCAGTTAGGAAATGAACATGATGAGATGAAGCCAAGACAGTAGCATGGCTAATAATTGGTGAAAGAGCCTGAGGCAAATTGACAGGCTTCTCAATAGCCTTACTATAAATCCAATAAACCTAGGCCCAAACTGACTCTATATTGTCAGTAAAGAAGCAGGAGGAGGTCACTCCTGTTTTGCTTCTTTGCAGAGTCTCATTTATAGATTTTTATTCATGGAATCTATAGTTTTCATGTGTCATGTACAATAGACCTTCTCTTAACTGACCCCCACTAATTTGCCAGATTAACAGAGATTCTCCACGCTTTCTGTAATATATCCTGGCTGAGGCCCATGGCACTTCGAACACTCCAGGCTCATAGGATACACACTATTGTGCCCCACACTTCTCTTCTCCCCAGTCGAGTTATGTGCTTCCTAAGACTCTGCTTGGTTTATTCCCAAATCTGTTAATACCACTTGCATTTGTTACTATACTTTGTAATATTTAGTAAAATAGCAGGTAAGCTGAATGTAAACAGATTATTGTTTCTACAAAAATCAAGTTGAATACTTCAGAAAGAATCAAAAAGGAGAGTCACAACTTCAAATCGAGAGCAAAGTGGTCGTGTGCTTGTCTCCAGCCATGTTTAAGTACAGGTATGGAAAAGGTAGAGCTTTGGATGTGGCCAGGTTTGAGGTTTTGCCAGAGGAGCTTGAAGGAGAAGGTCCAGGGAGTTAAAGGTATATGCAAATCAGCAAGTACAGTGAAGGATATTGGACTTTAGGCTGAATAAGGAGAGAAATGAGACCATGAAGGGCATGAGAGAAATGATGGTAGGCTTGGTTGACTGGAGGGGGTTGAAGTAATAGGGAGAGTCATCTGAAATATCGGAGGTTGTAATTGGAGAGTAGAATGCTTGAAGAGAATATTTCAGAGTGCGGTTAATGGCAGGTAATGACAAATAGGACGAAGTGGCTGAAGTGCTGTAGAGGACAAAACAACATGGGTGGATAAAAAGAATGTGAGAGGCCAGGTTACATTGGAAGGATATTGAAATTATCAAGAATTACTCCAGGAATAGGGTTGGAGGGAGAAGTGAAGTGGCTCAGAGAATGGAGTGACACACAATTCAGTAAATGGCAAGTCAGTAAGGGCCAAAGGTGCTCAGAGGACAGAGAATATTGTGAGCTGGCATGGCTGGGAAAAATGTGGAGGAATGGGATGACACTGGGGTGCTGCAGGCTGAAGAGTCGGGTTGGGATAGACAGAGAGGACGGGGGAAGGTGTTTCATGTTGTGGGTTATAGAATAAATAAAGGCCAAATGGCAGGAAGGAGTGCGGTGTTTCTTGTGTTTTGAGTTTATGATGTGTGGTGGCTTTGGACTGCGAAAGGTTTGGAATGCTGGACTGAGGATTTTTGTTTTTGTGCTCTGTACTTTTTCTGTAGAAAAGTAATTATTGTTTGGCTACTGTCTTTTAGAATTCTCTCTCACTAATCTTTACTGATGTTAACCTGTGAGCCAGAATTTATTCTTGCATTGAACTTCTAAGGCTATGAGAAACTGCCTATATTTGTAAACATAGGTAAACAGTCAAACACATTAAAATAAAACAGAGCAGATGGATATAGATTAGAAAATTAGAAAAACAAAATTTGAGTTTGCCCCCAACTTTACTTGGAGGTTACATTTTTAGAAGCTTGTGTCTGGTAAGCCTCAGAGTCTTTATCTTTGAACCCTGATCTTAGAGCTGTTTATCTTAGAATGTCAGCCCTTTGAATTTGTGATTTTTTTTCCATAGTTTTAAAAGTAAACTAAGTTAATTCTGCCACTTCCACTTCCCTTTGACTTTCCATTCACTATTTTTGTAAAATGCAATAACAATTTACTGATTTGAGAAGAGATATTGAACTATCATGAGAACCAGTCTGAGCAGACTCTTCTATTTATTTAGCTAGAACGACTTGGAAAAAGCCAAGTTATCAAAAAGCTTCTAGATGAGGTGTAATCAGAATAAGGGTAAGTTTTTGGCTGAGACAAATGTTTAGTGTTATCAGGCTATGCATGCCCAATGTGTCCATCTCTGAAAAGGTCTCCTGTTACTCTTTATCACTTATTTTGGTCAGGGTCCTGGTGGGAAAGAGATGGCACACTCAAAGTTTTAGTCGAAGAGACTTTAACTAGAGGACATACAGGGTTAAGGGAACTAACGAAGATGACGAAGATGACGATGATGAAGCACCTAAAGGACATACAGGGTTAAGGGAATTAACGAAGATGACGAAGATGACGAAGATGACGATGATGAAGCACCTAGGGGACTAGCAATGTTGGGATGCTGTGACTGCTCCTAGCCTGAAGGGATGAGGAAAGTGATAAGGTGTAAGTGGTGTTAGAGAACCCAGCATGAGCTGTTGTCATAGAGGGGGAGCATCCAACAGGAGCTGTGGCTATCAGCAGAGGAATGAAACCACCATCAGGAAGGGAGCAGACAGAATACATACTAGGTCTCTATCTTCTCACTCTACGGTCTTCTCCAATCAGTGGAACCCAGTTGGAACCCAGAAGGCAAGAGAGCCCAGATAATGTAGCCAAAGAGTTCAACATATAGCAAGGAATATAGCAAGGAAGAGAAAAGTCAAGAATAAACCAGGAAAGGACAAAGGAGAATAGCCAGCACCTTAGTTTTTCAACTCCTCGATCCTTCAGAAATTAATCTACTTTCAGTTCCTTCCAAGAGTAGCACTTTATTAAAATGCTGCAAAATTAAAAATCTGAAATTTTCTTTTTAATTAAGCCACTCTTAGGGTTTGAGAGAGGGCTCAACAAATAGGACATACTGGGGAATAATCCAAAAAAATGGCAGGTAGAAGCTAAAATATCATGTTTATAATTGGTCAGGTTAGGTTTGGAGGAAACAGCTTTGTGGGAAGACCTATGAATCTACCAACTGAGCCCAGAAAATTGAATTTGTTTTGTGTTATTAGCACAATTCGTCAATCTTCTCCTCTTCATGGTCTCAGATGCCACCAAACTCTGTGGGGGAGAGCCTCTTCCCAAAGGAAAGTAGAGAGTGTGTGTTTTCTCTGGGCAATTTGCCTCACTCCCTTCTTTCAGAGGCAGATGGGGAGAACAGGGCAGGCCTACCAACAAAGGCAAAGCTGGAAGTGTGAAGTGCAGCATATGCCCTTCGAGGGCAGCTCATACCCAGCGGAAGATGGGTGAGGCTGGGCCACACGTGCCTCATTGTTCTTCCCAAACTTATCAGGCAGCGAGCTCTCTCCACTGCCATGGAGCAGACTGAATGAAGGCATTGGAAAGGATTGCCTTTTCTCCACTCCATTTTCTCATTCATTAGTTCATTCAATTTATATACTCTCAGGAGTTAGGCATTCTATAGATGCCTGAGAATGCAAAGATGTATATGATGCCATTGATCTCTAGATGGTAACAATAAGAACAGTTAACAGTTACTGAGGAGGTACAGAGTGCAGAGGAAGGACTGACTAAACACACCTATGTGTGTGACATTTTTGTAACTTCCCTTGTCTATTGCCAGAAACTAACATACTGACATCTTTTGGGGGCTTGATTTATCATTACAGTACATAGATTCAGATATAGAGCTCAATTCATGTTGCCCAGCTTCCCCTCCCAAGCATAACTGCACTTAAAATAATTCTTTAAGGTGGGATGTGTTTTTCATTCATTTCTCATGAAATATTCACAGCCACCATTGAGACAAATACTATTATTAACTTTATTTTAAAGCTGAAAAAATGGAGGCTTGGCAGGGTTAAGGGACTTGCTCAAAGTCACAGAAATTAGCAGCAGAGCTAGGATTCAAATCTAGGCAGTTTGGCTCCAGAGCTAGTATTTTTAACTCCATCCTATGTCATAGGCCAGTGGTGGAGACAGGCCTGTGAACAAATAATTACAGTGTAACGAATGAGGTAAGTGCTAATGGAGGGATGTACAGAATGCCGAAGAAGGAGTTACTAAACAGGCCTATATGTGTGACATTTGTGCAATTTCCCTTGTCTATTGCCAGAAATTAACATACTGAAGTCTTTGGGGGGCTTGATTTATTATTACTATACATGGTTTCAGATATAGAGCTCAATTCATGTTGCCCTGCTGCTCCTCCCAAGCATAACAGCACTTAAAATAATTCCTTCCTGTCATCTTGGACCCCCTCCAAGAACTCTGTTCTAGCTTTTGGACAAGGCAGAAACAGGAAGAGGATGTCCTAATGTTCCCTGACTAGAGACCTAAGTTGGAATTTGGAATAGTTTTGTGATTAAAATCACCATTAAGATTCTATTGCACGATATGTACATATATGTGTGTCACCTATAATATACATCAGCCAGGATACCTGTGCTACATAGAATCACTAAAATCAGCTGTGAGGTTGGTTAAATTTTTAAACTTTTATAGTTTCTAGGTCCTATGTCAAATGAAGATGATTTTCTTTTCATAGAGTGAAGTTTTCTCATCTCAAAGACTTTTTTGACTATGACTTTATCATAATTTAGTAGTAATATATCACAATTTCTGCTGATAACACAAAACAAATTCACACTTTTGTTTCATTCCTCTAGGTAGGAATTGTTTCGATTTGGCCCCATTTCTCACAGCTTTTCTTTCAGATATTGAACGTTCATAAATTTGGTTTTTATATCGCTTGAAACTAGAGTAGGTATCATTAAGTTTATCTGACCAGATTGGATACTGTAAACAGGTGCTGTTTGCTGCTGCCAAGTGCTGGCCTATTCATGCCAGGATATTAAACACATCCTGTAGTTCGGTGTAAACACCAGGTGGGATTCTAATCCATTCCGTACAGAGCCCCTCATTCTTTCCTCCTTAATGAATGAAAACCTCTGGGAAGTCCCTGCTCAGGGATTCTCAACTCTTTTTGAAGTCAGCCAGTCCCACTTCAAAATGATTCAAGAAGAGGGCCAGATCAGTTACTCCCAAGTCCACCCTCCTCCATCCCCATTCACAACCTATTTCTTGGAGTGACCTCAGGAACTCACAGAGAAGTTCGAAGTTAACATGTAGCCTTTTCTCGTACTAGGTTACTCTTTCAGGATATCAGGGTTGGAGAAATCCTCCTTTCTTTCTAAAGTTGAAACGACCTCGGAGCTTTGTGCCCCTGACTCATTACTACATTGTTTTCCTATTAGGGCTGTACAGAAGACAAAGTGAGACAAGGTGATTCTCACGACTTTGGGATAACCTCCAGGTCTCAAGGTTATCAAAGCAGTGAATACCTTTGGCCTACAGGATAACTGGTGACACTATTCAGAACCAACAAGAGTCATCATTAGGAGCGTTTTCCAGGAGGAGTTACAGCCCTGCTTACTGATTTGGCCAGAGGTCATCACATGAATGTACATGGGCACCGTAGCTCTATTTTCATACCCTTTCATTCTTACCAGGGTATTGTACTGGCATATGTGGTCTGAGAAATGGAGTAGTTTTGGAGGAGAGCACAGTGCAATAGCTTTGCAGGAAAAGAGGCTGTGTCTTCTGATAACTTATCCATTGTCAAAGAAATCACTTGAAAATTGACAATCGTGGCAAACTACTGGCCATCTCCAAATATTGATTCTCATTTTTTTCTATAGTAACAGAATCCCCAATATGTAACTGGAACAGCTCTGAAGCTCTGTTGGTCATGTAGCCAAGTTTTGGCCAGTGGGATAAGCAGAAGCGATGCTCTTTTAAGGTTGTGCCCTCAGAAGGAAGGACAAATCCCACTCTTTCTACATCTTACATTCGGATTGGATGAAATGTGAGCATGAGGGTGATCCATCCTGGACCATGTGTGTCCAAGGATAACAGGGCTACACAATAGAAGGCACCTGGGTCTCTGAGCCTCGAACTGCCATACCAGACTTGGACCGTTTACCCCACACTGTTACATGAGAGAGGAAAAACCATCTATTATGTTTAAACCACTGTTAGTTGGGATCTATGTCAAAGCGGTCAAGACTTAAGTCAGGGGCTTTGAATTTCAGTAGAATAGAGTCCATTTTAGTTCAGAACATTGCTTTCTTAATTCAAGTCATCTGTTTCAACAGGTAACATTACTTCTCTCGGAGCTCTGTAGCTTCCATTTAGGGTGCTGCCTTTTGAGGGCTACCCAGAAAAACAAAAGGCTCTGAAATTAGGCCCAGCTGGAAAAGGGAGTGGAGATCTAGACTTTTCACTTCAACTCAAAAGTCCTGCCCAGAACTGTCGTTTAGTCCAAATGTGGCCATACTTCTCTGGCACTCCTCATGACTGACGTCTGTAAGAGCAGAAGTGCTTTCTCAGATATGACTCCAGTGTTTGAACTTGTTGCTAGGACATCTATGGGATTTCCATCTTCTATCCCAGAAAAGAAATGGAATTTTTCTTTGATGCCACATTCTTCTGTAGCCAGCAATACAAGGAAACCACTGTGTGCTGTGGGGTTTTGGCAGAACTCTGAAGTGTGGCCTGGATCTGAGAACCCACAATCCAAGAATAAGGCACCATTTACACACAAAATTGTTGAATTTGGGTAGAAACTAGGTTCAGCTATGCTTGTGAAGCCACTGTCTTGCAGGGTCAAAAAGAGCTTATTTTTCAAGTAAATGTGTTTCACTGTTTACTGGAGACTCTACCAAAATAATTATTTCCTGTGTGGGTCACTGGGAGTGAGGTAATCCCAAGGAAAATGTTCCATTGTGCTTACTGGCCCGGGCTGTGCAGAGACTCCAGACTTTCCCTTAAAGCAACAGTAATCGTGGTGAACGGTGAAGTCTGGTTCATATGGAAGGGAGATTTATTTTCTAATCAGTAAATTCAGGATCTTGTGAGAGACGGCAAAGGCGAAGGCACACATGCACGTACACATTAACATATCTGTGGGTACCCTTATTATGTTGGTACCCACAGATGTTTTTGAAAGAGACTGTGTATATGAGCCAAGATAATGCCTCCTGTTCTTTTTAATGTAAAAGCAGAAACTTACTTGTACAAGTTGTTAGTTTGCTTGTCTGTCTTGAGCCACTTGAGGGCATGCTTCATTTGCCTTTGTCTCCCCAGTCCATACTAATGGGCCTATCACTGAGAACAACATTCACCAGTCCTCTTCGGATGTATGTAGGCTTGCAAAGGAAGTGAATTCCAGGGAGGAGACTACTACTCCAAAAATGACTTCCCTGGTACCATGTCACCAGGATGAAGGAGATTTCCAGAAAGAGTGCCTGGCCAACCAGGATTGGAGCATCCCTGAGGTGCCAGACTCCATGGTTCCAGAGATTAAACTCTGTACTTCTTACTTCCGTTCTCCCTGGAGTCAGCAGAGTAGGCACAGAGTTATCTACACCAGTTGTTAGGTAATGGCACAGCAAGTACAGTGAACTGTGGCAGCTGGATCAACAGGTGACAGACAATCAAATTAGGCTAGATGGGATACCACTTATGGTCTATAAAGCAGAGGAATGACTTTTAATATACACTATCCGATACTTATCTTGCCTTACCCTCCATTACTGTTCTGGTGTAGGAGCTTATCATGTACCTTGCAGATGATAGAGCTATGTATTATAAAATGGAGTCTTCATTACTGATAATCCACTCACTCAAATTTTTATTGCGTGCTTATTATGTGCCAGGCATTGCATTGGTGCTGAAATACAGAAGTGAACAAGCCAGATATGGTCCCTGCCCTTAAGAAGTTTAGCCTCTAATGGAAGAGATGGACAAAAGCACAAACAAATGTGTAGAATAATTACAAATTGTGACCATTTAAGAAAAATAAACTGGATACTGAGGTAGAGAATGAAAGAAGTGCCTAATTTACATAAGATATCCAGAAAGGACTGTCAGGAGGAGTGAGCCTTGGGAAGGGTGAAGGGGAATAACATTCTAGACGGAGGAAAAAGCTCAAGTGAAGGACCTAAGGCGTAAAAGAAATTGGTGTTTTAGAGGATAGAAAACAGTGCTCATGGGTCTGCTATTGAGCGAGTGATGGGGAGAGTGTGCCCTAACTGTCAGAAGCCCGCCAAGGATTTTTGGATCTACGGTCAAGGACAGAATATCAAATAGAGAATGTGGAGTGCTTGCAGAGTCGTCAAGGGGCTTGGCATTATTTTCCAGAGCAAGAGATCTAAGCTTGAATGTGGTCCTTCTATTGTATGTTGAATCTCATCTCAGTGCTATATGTTTCACCTTGTTGAATAACAGCGAGCAGAATGGAATGTTGGAATTTATCTAAAAAGAAGAAGCAAAATAAGTGCAGGCGGAACTGTAGAGCTTGTGATTCTGGCCCAACGATCAGGCCCCAGTGAGAAAACCATGGTTGGGGGTAGCCATCCACACCCAGTTGGTATTTGGAACTGGAGGCAAAAGAGAATACTGATATTGAGGTCTACAATGTTATTTGCACTTTTTGTTTCTGACCTTTCAGGATAGAAGACATCTGGGAAGTGTCCTCTATGAGCGTCATTAAGATGCTGTCAGATTCTAGTAAAGGCTACAGGGCATGCAGTGCTTGGTGTGTGAATATATGTGTCTACTTTCATAGAAGACATTTTTGCATTCTGACTGAGTAGAAAAAGAGAAGAGGCATTAAGTACTTGTCAATCCCACGTTTGTGCAGAAAACACATAAAACACATGTATTGTTATCCAGGTGTAGAGCAATTCAGAGGCTGAATTTCTGAGAAATAAAGAGAGTGATAGATTTAGAGAGACAAGAGAGATCTGAGAGAACATGGGTATGAAGAGTGCCTTTCCACAAACCTTTTCTAAGGAGGAGATCTGGGATAAGAACCAACATAATTTTCTCGAAACTATTTTCCAGGACCTGGAGAATGTCTGTCCATTCAGCCTGAGCCTTCTGCATTCCCTTGGGCTGTAGTCTCAGGTTCCCCAGAGGCCAGCATCTGTAAGCAGAAGGCAAATTGTTAGCTAGCCTGCCATCTCCCACTGATGGATGCTATTTTTAGGAAGTCTAATTTCTTGTCAGAGACTTAACACCAACAGCAAACCCTGAGAAGTCAGCTTGATTTCCCAAGTCTGAGGTGATACCCAGGGATAAGAAATGCCTTCACGCCCCTCTGCTGAAATTAAAATGCTCCCATTTTCTCATCCTGAAGGGAAAG
>NW_006442484.1:65683309-65746582 GCF_000325575.1 Pteropus alecto
AGAAGATGGGGAAAAAGATGTTTGTTCACGCCTCCAGAGATTTTTAGAAATCAGATTTAAAGCTGAAGAGGCCATTCACTCGCTCCCATCCTTCATTCTCCAGGACACACACTGAGTCATGGTTTCTGAAAATGCCTCTCCCATTGATTCACATAGTCTAGCGGAATTTGTTCCAAAGCAGTGGTTTAATGGCAAAGAGTAAGGAGTCAGATAATTTGTCAGCTTTCCCAAGATCACAGTCTCAGAGCTGGGAGAAGTGTGTTTCAGTCTTTTTCTGCTACTTGGTAGGTCTTCTCATCTATTAAATGGACCAATAAGAATGGCTCTAACACAGGGTTTTCATGAGATAATATGTGCGAATGGAAAAGTGCCTGGTCAACGTGCGTTAATCTCTAACTGCTATAACTTCTGTTTTCCTACACAAATATGATAGTCGCAAAGAAGTTTTCTCCTTTTTAATTAAAGCTAATGTGTTAGCTTATATCTGGGTCAATTTTCTATCATCTCTTTTCTTTCCCCTACAGACTTTGCTCGCTCTCTTATCGCTTTCTGTGATGTTTTCCTTGATAGAGCATGAAAACATACTCACCCGTCTCTCCCACCTTAAACAAACCCTCTCTTGACCTTACCTATTCCACTGGCTCCTGCTGCCTCCTGTCCCCACTTTGGGACCTGTCATCCTACAGTGAGCCAGTGTTCTGCTCTGGATCTACTGGTAACTTAGTGGTGAAGACTCTGTCATTTTGGCATGTCCTCTGTTTTTCTAGCAATGCCTAATTCTAGAGTGCTTTATGTGGCCGTACATTTTAGCCATATTCTCAGGTAGTACGCTATCACTGGTATTCACACCTCTGTCAGCATGACTCCTTTGTCTTTCTTAGTCTCTCTTATTAGATTTAGAACTGAATTAACAAGAAAGGAGTAATCTGTTGGCCTCCTCAAACCCCAATTGTGGAAAAATGCCAAGATTTAAGGGGCAGGTGGGGAAAAGCAGCTGGTAATCTGATCCGTGTTCATGGCTTTTTTTATGATCTTGATCAGGGAGCCACAGTGGGCCATGCCTATCCTCCCCTTCGGCCTTCCCATGCTCCCATTGAACCGGTATGAGGGCTCAGTGATTCAGGCAGCTGATATCAATCAATAGGAGTTGATGTAAGAGATTAAACCTTTTTGAAAGCCTGGATCTAACATGCTGATGCTTCCTAAATCTGTAACAATAGCCCAGACCTGTGCACTGACCCATACTGAGAGGGTTCTTCATTGTCCTCAGTACAAAGAGTAAACTTCTTATTGTGGCCTGACTACCCGTGACTGCCTGTCACTTTCCTTGACTTTGCTCAGAGTTCTTTCTGCTCCGGTCACACTGAGCTCTTAGTTCTCTTAGGAACCTATGCACTTTTAAGCTTTCACAAATAGTATATACTTTGCTGGGAAAGAAAGTTTCATTCTTCCCCATTTCTGGTCTGGACAATTTTGCTTATCCTCCAAATCAAAGCGTCCTGCCCTGAAAACCTCTCCAGGCATTAGAAACTTCTTCCTCAATGTTTCTTCCAGATTTGAGTTCTCTGGGGACAAGTGGACTGCCTTAACCCCCTGGATCCTCAGGGTGTAGAACAAGGGTTCTCTATGGTAGGCATTGAAGGCAGGTTTATTGAATAAATGAATGCATTTTCAAGGTGACTATAGCTTTTCCTATTCTTGTTCTGCTTAGAAGCCCGCTGAACAATTTCAATTTTTCTAGAAGAGTCCTATGACAATTTGGCAGAGCAAAGCTTGGCAAATTTCACACAATGAACAACAACATGAGACATCAGCGTAGATTAGATTCCTGATGTAGATGAGATTTCCCTGTGTTTCAGTGACTATTCTGGCCTCTCAGTGTAGAAAACGATGAGTTAGTTATGCTTTAGTCATTCCAAATCTGAGTAGCCTACAATACAAAGGGAGCTAAATGCTGTGAGAGCAAGTTTAGTCTGGAATTTTCCTCAAGACCATGTATAAAAGATGTCGCATGCACTGTGGTGTTAATGGCTATTTCTGGATGGATTCTTAGACAAAGACCAGATTGCCTCAGGACATAGCATCCTTATTCTTGCTCCTTACCATTACTGTTAGGCTTCCTGTAACATCTGGTACAGCTCCCCCCGGCCCCCAACTCAAGTTCCTTTCCCATCCTCCAATATTTATTGAAGAAGACTCAAAATCTTTCTTTAGTTTTATCACCTGTATTGCATAGGTTAGTAAAGATTTTTAGCATGTATACATGTATGTGTGTGTGTATTAAGATGGTGGGTATTAAGATGTGGAAGTACATGACTTAGAAAAAAAAGCACTACATTTTCCAGAACTTAAATGAAAATTTAAGGCTTAAAAACCTGGCTTTTAGCTTTGTATTATATCTGGCACAGAGCAAATGCTTCATAAATTTTAGCTATAATTATTATAATAATTATCAATATGATTATTAGCAGTAATAGGATACAGCACTTGAAAAGCAGGTTATTTTTCTATGAAAGCAAGTGTGAGGAATATGCTCTCCTGGTTTTACATTCTCCATAGGAAGTAGAAATTGTGTATATTAGCTGGAGTTCACCCAAGCTACTTTTGGGATGAGTAGGATCATGTGTTCAGAACAGAGGTCAACAGCTGTTATTCCTCTGTGGCATACTGGAGATGTGGACAGATGTATTCAGATTGACTTTCCTTATTCAGTGAGTGTGGGAACTGGTGGGGAGGGGTAGGGAGTAGGGAAGTACAGCAGTGGGGAGGATGAGAAGGTTCCCATGGGGGCCCAGTAACATGAGAGAGCATTTAAAGCAATGTTGAAGTTAACAGTTCTATTTCCTGAAGTTTCTGTGCTAAAAAACATATAAGGAGATGAGAGCCCTTAAAATTTTTCTGAAAGGAGAAAAACCAGGCATGACTGTTTTCCCAAGGCCAAGACAAGATTGTACTTCCTGAAGAGGTCAGAGGTTGACTCCTTACTATTCCACTGATTGCACAGTAGGGAATAGAAGACGGTTGATGTAGGGTTCAATACAAGATGTGGAGTGAAATACATTCCTTACCTTGCCCTCCCAACCCCAGTCATATTTAATTAACATTCCTCTTTCTAGAAAATATCCCAGTGTCCCAGTGGCTTCAAAAAATTAACAATTCAGCCTGATACAGGGCCCTTGATACATTTGTGTAATGCCAGCAATAAGACAGGCAGGTGGTCTCTATGAGACCAAAAGAACATGGCTCCATGAGACATTAGATTTTCAGAATAATAAGATTTGAGAATATCACAGTAGACTTTTCTGATAACAATATCTTTGGGTCCTAAGACTCAAAGTTTACACTGTTATAATGGTTTAGCCAAAATCTGCTTGGTAATTGTCTCTCTCAGTCTTTAATGATGACGATTGATGTTTTCAGTATCTGCCACTCCCCCTCTGCCTTTTTCAGATTACCGAATGAATGAACCTGTTGTCTTGGAACTGTCTTAAAGCTCAGATCAACATTGCCTGGTTGCATGATAGCTCCTTGCTGACACTACACAAATTTCTAGTCCCGTCATCATTAATTCCTCTAGGATGATGTCAAAACTGCGCAAATATTGCTTCTTTCTCTTGACAGGGTCTGCACGAGTATAGTATCAGCAAGGAAGCAATGAGAGCCGTAGCCTCCTGACTGAAGACATTGCGAGTCACATATAGAATTCTTGATTAATTTTTATGAAGTTGGTGCTCAAGGTCAGATGTGTCTATCAAGAAGATACATTTCTCTTTAAAAACCTTATTCCTAACCACTGCACTATCAATTGCACATTCCAACTATGGGTTGATTGTGATTATGTCTGCTTCTCCCATTATGTTTAGAGTTCACTTTTTGGAATCAGACTAAATTGAGTTCAAATCCTTGTTTTGCTACTTACTGTGTGATTGTGAATAAATTACTTGACCTCTTTAATCTTCTTTTTCTTACCTATAAAATGGAGATATTATAGTACCAACCTCCTAGGGTTGTTGTGGAGATTAAACGAGATGATGAATGCATAATACTTAGCTCAATACCTACTGGCAGAAGCCTCCAGGAAATGTTAGCTACTGCTTTTATCACTTGGAGCCATAGGCCTGCCTCTGTAAGTAGTCAAAAGGCTTTTAGGTAATCATTTTAAGCTACTTTTCATCATATTTTTCATATAAACCTTCATGAAGTCTCCTAGATTGTTCCTGCAAATATATCTTTTTGTAATATTTGTTTACTCAGTGGGATTAGTCAATCAACATGGCAGTTACTTCTTGCTTTTTCATTACTTTTAGGCATAGCATAATTTAGGGGGCTTTAGTACTGCTGGTTTGTGATAATACGAATGATTTTCTTAACTTCATCTTTGTCTATTATTTGAGTAAGTTTTCACTACCAACCGCTGGGATAATACCACACAGCTTGAAGAGAGAATCTCAGGCTTCATTATTTTTCCATGATCACCATGCGAGCATGAACCTCTGTATGGTACAGCTTTAGGGAATATTAGAAACTAAAATGAAAGTTTCTAGTTGGAATGTGGATCAGAGAAGATATCCTAGTAGGCTTGTCCTATATTAGAAATAGAAAAAGGGTGTCTCGTTATTGACTGACTTGACAACTATAATTCTTGAAGACTCTTCAGTGGCACTTTGTAGTTTATACTGGTTATGTTATTACCTAAAGATTGTGCATCATGGAAGAATTCTATGCTAAATTCTAAAATAAGGTTCTGGTGGCAGTCATGCTATGGAGCACAATCAATCCATGTAAATATATCAAACATATATTCAGTGATCCATTTTGGCCGATCCAACAAACATTTATTCCTTTTCACATTCTAGTCACACAGCCTCTAATAAGAAATCATGTTAGATACCTTGAAATAGAAAGGTAATGTATATTCTCTATCCAGAATTTACAATACTGAAGAAGCGTGGCAGTAGGAAGGCAATATGGAGATGTGATTAGGGCATAGCAGTTGAAGTTAGAAAGATCTAGATTCTGATGCTGACTCCACCCCTTCCTGAGATTTCTTAATTCTCTTTCAGGGTCAGTTTTCTCATCTGTTAAATGGGGATAAAAATAGCATGTTCCTTACAGATTGTGTGAGTATTTAATGAGATCAGGCATGTAAAGTGCTTGGTACATAAATGCTAGCTATTTTTATTATGAGAAATGCAGTAAAGTCTTAATACTCTGTGCATTGATGGCTTTAAGATTTCTTATTTCTTTTTCTTTTCTACTTCTTTGTATATGTGAATGCCATTGAATTTCAAGAGCAAATGTGAAAGGACCCTAATGAAATGATTTGCTTCTTTAGTGTGATACATATTTTTTAAAAAAGATGGTGTGTTTCCTTTTTACTCTAAAGAATGAAAACCAAATATAGTTAGTCAAGTAATAAAATCAAATACACTTAATTATTGTTTTGTGGGTTTGTATAAATCAACTAACCTTTCTGGGCTTCAGCTTACTTCTCTGCAAAATAAAGGAGTTAGACCAGATAATTACACTGTTTCTTTTCAGCTAAATTTTATTTAATTAAGCACTACCATATATATAGTAATAACTAGATGTTTTACAGTCATCTATTATATGCTTGAAGACACTTGTTAATTTGCTCCTTAGCTTTTGTTGTCAATCACAGGAAAGTTCAGGGGGTCTTTGTTTCTACTGTGCATATTTTGAATCTTCATGATGAGTTTCAGAGCCTCTTGTTCTAGAAGGCTCTAGGTGGTCTAGTGGCTCCAGAATAAGGATAACCTTTTAGAGAATGGCATCATGCCTTCTTTAAATTGTCCCTGGAAAGACATTAGGCCCTGGGTAAGATATAGGTCCCCCTAACTGGATATAGGGTATGAGCCAGGAATACTGGGTCAAATTCTAGAAATGAATTTACTCCAGGACTGGGGGCATAATTTTATTATTTACCTTTAATTCAGAAGTGTAAGTTAATCATTTTCAAGGACAAATTCCTCCAAAAGGCAGAAAAATGTGTCAGTATGAGACAGTCACAAGGACAGTGTTTGTGAGAGAACGGAAATGTGGACAAAGGGGTCTACCAGGAGAGGAAACACTTTTTATCTGTCATTTAGAAGAGGTAGAAAGAGGAACATGAAGACTTCTTCCACTTATAGCTAGGTCATCAAAGACATTCACTGTAGCATTTTAAAATAGTAAAAAATTGGTAACAATACTAGGGGATTCTTAAACGACCTATGGTATGATTATAAAATGGAGCATTATGCATCAATTACAAATGATGTTTATAATTAATATTATATGTCATGGGAAAACATTCAAGATATACCTTTTGACCCAGCAATTGCACTTCTGGGTATTTATCCAAAGAAAGCCAAAACAATAATTTGTAAAGATCTATGCACTCCAATATTCATGGCATCACAATTTACAATAGCCAAGATATGGAAGCAACTTAAATGCCTATCAACAGATGATCGGATAAAGAAATTATGGTTCATATATACAATGGAATATTATTCGGCCATTAAAAAAATGAAATCCTACCATTTGCAATGACATGGATGGACCTAGAGGTTATTATGCTGAATGAATAAGTCAGACAGAGAAAGATAAATACCATATGATTTCATTTATTTACGGTATCTAAGGAACAAAAGGAACAAACTACTCAAAAACACACTCACTAATATAGTGAACAACTGGGGAGGGGGGTTGGGGAGGCGAAGGGTTAAAGAAGTATAAATTAGTAGTTGATAGTTGGTCATGGGCATGGGGAGCACAGCATAGGGAATGATGGCTAAGTGGAGGGCCAGGGGAGGAAGGGAGTATTTGGGGGGATTTTTTTATGAGCAATATAGATGTCTAACTGATGTACTATATACCTGAAACTAATTTAAATAAATAAATTTATTTAAAAAATTATGAAAGGCAAAATAATTGTAACTGTATGGTGAAGGATAGTAATTAGACTCGTGGTGATCATTTTGTAATATATACAAATATCAAATCATTATGCTGCATATCTAAAATTAATACAGTGTTATATGTCAGTTATATCTCAATTTAAATAAAAACATACAAAAGGAAAAAAAAAAGTAAAAATCTTAATAGAAAAACACATGGAAGGCAATGGACCAGAATATTAAAAGTGTTTATATCAGGGTGGTAAGATTATGGGAGAGTTTTGTTTTAATGATTATTTTAACATTTAAAAAGGTAAATGTATCTTTTAAAAAATTTTCTGTATGAAATATGTCTTACTTTTATATTCAGAATTAAACCACTACAAATTATCTTTTTTAAAAAAACTTATATACACAAAGCCCAAACTAGGGTAATCATATAAAGCTTAGATTTTCAAGAAAGCAGAAAAAAAAATTACTGGAAAAATTTTGAGAAAGCCGTCAAGTACAATATCCTTACCCAGGTGCCAGAAGAGGAGAGTGGGGTAGGCCCCATTAGTGGAATGACGCTAAATGCAGAAGAGCTGGCCGGCGGGGAGGGCTGCAGAGGCTTGCTGACTACCTTGGGGAAACTGCTCTGGAGTCTCCCTCTCTGACTATCAGCCTATCACCTAACCGCGAATGATTTCTTGAGGGACACAGAAAGCATAATATACCAACGGGCTTTTGGTCACCTTACTGTCTCCTTAAGGACACGTGATGTTGTTATTTTCCCTTTGGTTAGGGAAATTCCTCTCTTCGGTGGGTTTGGTGCTTGTAGATCAGCTGGGTTTCTCAAACTTTCTCAAAGTGAGTTGAAGGAGGGTGTGCTAAATATTCTGTAGGACTATCTATGTCCAGCACAAAAGTTCAATTCCTAATATTCATGACTCCTTCCACACCGATAATATAATTCTTATTGGTGTCTATCTCCATCCTATGAAAATCTCTCCTCCGTGGGAGGCTTTATTCCTCCTGCAGAACATCTTGTTTGTATACCTTTAAGTTCCTGCTGGATTCCAAGCACCCATTTTTCACAGCTCTGATATCCATCCACGGAGAATAATTTTCATGATCCCATCATAGAGTGACTGATATTCTTTGTCACTGACAAGAAAAGGCTGCCTTTAAAAGAAAAGTCTAAAGTCATCAAAAACAATGTAATATCCTGTGTGAAATGTTACAGTCACGATGCCTTGTGGTTTGAGTAACTTGTGGTTGACTAACCCTCGAATTGGAGGTGGCCGTGGATGACAGTGACTCTCTGGCCTCAATAGGTGCATCTTCAGCCTACCTCACACTTTGGGCTCCTCAGGGAGGAGGGGCTGCAGCCCTAGCCCACCGTCGGCACAATGATCCTCAGGCTGCTCCTGGCTCTCAACTTTTTCCCCTCAATTCAAGTAACAGGTAAACAATTTTGATTTCTTTCCTCTAAGTTTTGCTTTTGAGGTCTTCAATTAGCTTTGTTCATTTTAAATTTCAAACAACTTATGAAATTTGGATATTCGAAGTATAGTTTTGCTATAAAATGGCAACCTGTTATTTGGAAGCTCACTGACTCTCAGACTACAGTAAGTATAATATTTTAATGAATAGTTTTTGTAATTAAATAAAATTTATGTAGCTATTAGTTGATAGTGTGATAGTGCCTCAACAATTTTTAGACTATATATATATATTAATTTAAGAAAACTACTATAAGCAGATTGATTCTGAAATCTCTAGACTGAGACTCCCTGGGTTTGTATCACAGATCCATTTTTTACTAGCTTGGCTTAGGCTAGTGTTTAAATTCTTTAAGCCTCAGTTTCCTTCTATGTAAGATGGGGATGATAATAACCTCATCTCAAGGTCATAGTGAAGATAAAATGAAATAACTTATGTGAAATCCTAGTGCAGTCAGTGCTTTGCTAGCAAGCTAAGCATTATTTGTAATTACTATGTCTACTGGAATTGAATGAATGCCAAAATGAATTCTGGAGTCATCATAAATACTGGTACAATACAAATGCTAGTAAATTAGTTTTCTTTTATAATTGGCTGAAATTCATTTTCTTAGATTAAAATCTTTTAAGTTCCCAATGATGATGATGAGGATGGCATACGTAACACTATTTAGAACCCCCATTTCGGATAAAGAGATGGAGGAGTAGGAATGCTAACTTGCCCAAGGATAGACAGGTGCTAGTTGTTCGAACCAGGGTTTGATGATAGAGCCTATGCTTTTGACTGTTATACTATCCTACTTAACGTGATGCAGTTTATAATTTCATAGCTCCGGATACAACCAGGTTTAAATCGTCTTCAGAAAATCACAATTCCAAACAAAGAACTTGTTGCTCTGGTGGGCTGGCGTAAGGCGTTTGTTCAGCTTGTTCTCAGAGTTTGAAAAGGGTCCTGCTTGGCTCAAAAATTGAACTGATAGAGGTTAAAGGGCATGTTTAAATAAAGATAGTTATTTTTCCCTTGAAAATATATTGAAAACCAGTTTCTTCTATTTTCTTTCTCATTTATTTTGGTGGTGCAGAGATTGTGTTATTTGTTGTTATTCTTAAACATCATGTGCATGTGCTCCAAAGGGTATAATTTTCCAACCTGCACAAGTACAATAGTTACATGTATACCCATTTATTTCATTGTCTGGTGTGCCAGTGAGCACATGTACAAATTATGTGTATTCATAAAAGGTGTTGATAGAATGAAAGTATGAACTGGTGATGAGATAGGTTATACCACAGTATCTAGTACCAAGCTTTTAGAGCTACTAAATTCACTTAAAAAGTATCTTTACATTTACTTTTGCAAAGCTCTTTGAACTCCATTTTTGAGGGATCTTTAAAATTTTTTTTAAAGAATATTTAAATTTTCTTAATATATTAGACAGTAAAAGATAGGCAGAAAGGAAAGAGAAGCCTTGCTCTGACAGAAAACAAAAATTGGTAATTGTACACAATATATTTTTCTGATGTGCTTTGTGAACAACCTTCTGTCATCAGTTCATATGCTCTCCTTTGAAGATATTTTTTGTAAGACTCAAAGCTTTATATTTTTTTCTTTAGAACACCAATTAAAAGGTGGGTAGCTGAAGAAGCGGTTGGAGAGTTCACACATGCAAAACCTTTGTTTTCTACTTTAAGATGCATCTACTTTTCAAACATGAAATCGCCCTTCTAATAACTTTTCAGATTTGTTACCGAGTGGCCATTCAATGAAGTAGGAAAGAAGTTGGGGTAGAGAAAGCACTTTTGAAATGCTTCTTCCAGTAAGAAAACTTATGAGAAAAAATAATCACAACATCCACAAATGTATGATCCATTCTAATTAATGGTACAAAACTTTCAATGTGCTTTTTGTTTCTCTGTATTTACCCTCCACGAAGAAATTAGAAAGATAAGAAAATTCTCTGGTTAATGTGTATTTGTCCTCCCTAAGATTGTGAGACACTACTGGTATATTTGTGTTCAGGGTGTGTGTGTGTGTGTGTGTGTGTGTGTATAAAGAACAGTTCTTTTTTCCACTAATTTAATAATTCTAACTCATTGGTTCACAGCATAACTTAAAATACTCATTCTATGAAGGTTAAACCTAACCTGATTCTTTCTGATTTTAATGAAACTCTAGAAAGATCTTTCTGGTTAAGTTAAAGGAGTATGATTTAGAAAGTGTTAGGAAACCTTAACTTAGACAATTCCTTTACTAAAGTTATATGTTTTCTACCAGGTTGGGGTAATTGTGCAATTGAGATCCACTATAGAGGATTTTGTTGGACTTTGGAAGAAGAATCCAGCTTAGAACTGCAGGCCCTTGAAAGAGACGTGATTTGTGATTGATGATAGAAGGAGTTTGCATATAATACACAGTGTTGTTCATAGATTTTTTTTAGCCAGTATTGGTTATTTTTCTTCAAGTTAATTATTCCGTCTGAAGACAAAATCAGGATGATATCATTTATTTTTCCATGAGAGTATTTCTTTTAATTTCTCCCCAAACTGTAGCAAGTAAACTGTCAAAATGGCCAGTCTGAACATGATTGATTTCTCCAGTGTCGCTGCATTTCCCTCAGCATTTCTTTTTCTAACAGAGGCACAGAACACAGAAAAATGGTATGTAGTCATTTAAATCACCAGCAAAGCAAGGTAATTAAAAACTTTACTTTCGATTCAGCAAATAACCCCTCTGAGGTAGTTGTACACACAAAAAAGTAATTTACCTCTTATAGGAAATTGTTGCTCTGAGGTAGGCTTGGGAAAGTAAGGTAAAAAAGATCAAGGTCAAAAATGCAATGTAATCAGTAGATTGATGTATTTGCATGACATTCGATACACTGTCACAAGTTTTCCTGACTGTTAAAAATTGGGGGAAAAATTGACTGGATGTTTTGTCATTTCAAGTAAATTTGATGGGCATGTCAAAAGTATAGATGTAACTGAAGAATTTTTTTACTCTACTCCTATTCCCTATAAGAAGATATTACTTTTTACTTTTTTAAAGGCAACCATCCAGAAAGGACTTTTATAGCAAGGACTGTAAAATTAATATTAATATATAATTATCAGGAAATGGAATGAGTCATTTTCACAGATAGATTAGAAATAAAAATGAGTGTGTGATTCTAACGTTGAAGCTCTCACATTCAAATCTTTACTGTGGGTGGGAAGGGGATCTCACTGTCTCTTCTTCAGACATAGACTGTCCTCCTTTTTAATGTCTTTATTTTCATGAGTGTAGAAATGCCACATGTCTATCATTCAGCTTTTATCATGTGTGGATATCTTCTTTCAAATATTTCCTGCATGCAGTGTGCTGACATTTACAAAATGAATTTTTTTTATGCCACCAACATCCCAGAAGAAAATTCCATTTGTGGTTTATCATCTTTAAAACAATAGCTCTTTATTAACTGGTGTAGGCATCGATAAGAATGTACAATTCATTGCAGACCTTCCTGTCTAAAAATCAGAGAGCAGGCACTCCTTCAAAGCAGTTATGTCACAGCTGGTATTGAAAAGGATAAATCTTTCTTTCTTTTTTTTTTTTGGTTAAATTTTTTTTTGCCTTATTCTTCAATAAATTTATTATTTATGGAGCTTCATAGAGGTTTGAGTTTTCCTTCTCAGTAGATAGTTTAGTTGAACTTTAGGAAAAAATGACACCTGGTTGTCTTTGTAACTGATTGAAAGAGTCTCTGGTTTTCTAAGCTGGGATAAAGAATGTATGTCTCTTTTATGGTGATTTCTTTAACTCTGTTTGGTCAATGACATGGTGTTGCCATCAAAAAATGTACCCAGAAATTTCAGTCTGAGAATCATTGCCTGTGAACTTGTTTCTGAAGCCGGGTGGGGGGAAGGTAACTCAGATCCAACTGAGAAGTGGTTGGAAAGCAAGTGTCTAAGTTCTCCCTTGTTACTCTCATTCTAAGCACTAGAGTTGAGGTACACTGGATGGAATCAACTGTTACTCGGTTGCTTGAAAGAGGATGTGAAAAAGAGACTTTAGACTCCTTTGACCTTAGTATTTTAATACTAATTTTTTGGCATCTTAAATTTAGTCTGTGTGTCACCATGCAGGTTATGTGTGCCTATGTTTTTGTTACTGGAAGAGAACCTGAATGATGGTGGGGGAATTTCTTACTTAAACTTGAGCTGCAATTTTATCTCTACAACATCACCATTACCATTATCTTTTTTATTTGTCATCACCTTCATTATCTTGAGGACTCTGGCTGCCAAGGTAACCAGGTTAATGGTTCCTGATGGTGTCATAAGAATCATCCATTCACTTGTCACTCTGATCTCTGATCTAATCGTGATCCCCTTTCTACTGTATTGGTGTCATTTCATTGGCTCACAACCCACCATGTAACACTTTGATTGCAGCAGTAACTCCCATTTATCACCCACTCACTCACAGGTGAATGTGAATTATTGACATGTCTTACATTTTAACAATGAAATAAATTTCCTTGTTAAGAACTTAGGTGGGTATCTGATTATTTTTTTCTGAGAAGGTACAGGGTTGTGTTATTCATTGCTTAGGGATACTTGACACGTGATGAAACATCAGAAAATGCTGTATTTGCAGCTGATGCCTTTCTTTGATATTGAACACTACTAATAATAATGGTACATAATTTAAGATTCGCTTTAGGAATGTTGAGTCCTGGAGGGTTTCATTTCTGATTCACAGACTTTCTCCCATAGAAGGTGGGATAGTGAAAATGGACACACATGAGGAAAATAGTGGGTGAGTGAAAATGGACACACATGAGGAAAATGTTTTCTTTCACCATGAGGGACAAAAAAAGAATGTTAGTAGGTTACCGTTCTCTAAAGTACTAGATTCCTGATCTCAAAGTGCCTGCCCCACTGATGCTTTGGTAAGACAGGTCTGCATTCATGTGCTCATTCAACAGGTATTTATTAACATCTTCTATGTGACAGATAAAAAAGAAACCCACTTTGAGCTTCAAGGATGTAAAAATGAGAATAGTGAAATCTTCCTAGAAAAAATTTTTTTTTCAGTTAAAGGCTGCCTTAATGATACTCTGTTCATACTTATTTATTTTATGGAAAACAGTTATAAGCAGAAGCATTGTTGAATTCAACCACAGACATTTAGAGTTGGGAGAGAATTTAGACATCTCTCAATGTATAGAAAAGAAAGTTGTGTTGCTGGTTTCTAGAAGGTGCTTATTGCAATGACATTGCAATGTTTCCTGACATTTTTGGATGCTTTTAGACTGGGCCCATCTTACTTATCCAATCTATATTCTTTCATACCCTAACATAAGATCCTTAACCCCAATGTTACAGCTTTCTTCACTGTCACACACCTGCACTCTGTTTTTATGACATTTCTGATGCTGTTTCCCTCTCGGAATTCCCTTTCTTCTCCAAATCCTAGTTATCTTTTACTTCATGTTCTTAGTGCAAGATTCACCTTCTTGAGGATGCTTTCTCTGGGTATTCAGCCTTCATTATGCTCTTGTGAGAGGAGTTTCAATGGGAGCATAACTCAATCTAACAAATATTTATTAAACTTCTTTTATATTTTAATCTTTATTTGGATCTGAGAGAATATAAAATGAAGAAAAGAAATATAAAGACTTAATTAGCACACAAGAAATACTCATGTAATTAATCAAGTTCTCTTTGCTTTTATGGACAATCTTTTACAATCTTCTTGAGAAGACTACATATAACAGGATATAACAGCTGGAAACAAATAACACTTGGCAGTCCCCTACCTCACCATGTCATTTGATATCTTAATGGCTTTGCATATATTATTCTTTTTAAAAAAATTATTTATTATTATTTATGCCCACAGCACCTGGTCTTCCTAGGTGGTCTCCTATCCAAGTACTAACCAGGCCCAGTCCTGCTTAGCTTCCGAGATCAGACATTAGGCTTGTTCAGGGTGGCATGGCCATAGACCATGGACTGTGACTCCACTGGGATGTGAATCCAGGACCTTCTGCGTGTAAAGCAGATGTGCTAACCCCTACACTATGGAACCATGTCCACATATATTATTCTTATAATCTGCAATGTCCCCTACATTTCTCAACTGGAGAAGCCTTCTCTGGGATCCTAAATGGCAAAATGAGATATTTCTTTTCTTGTCAGTGTTCTCAAAATTATTACTGTGTTTTAACACATCTGTTTTTTCCCACCAGACCGTGAGCTTTCTGTGGGCAGGATCATGGCTTATTTATCCTTATAACCTTGGTATTATGCATAGCGCTGGAAGAATTGTAAATGTTTAACAAATATTTGTTGAAGGAAGAAATGAGTAAATTAGTACTAAAGGAAGCATAAAATAAATACTTCAGTAAACTTTTATGGAGAGTTGAGAATTGAGCTGGACCTTAAAGCAAGATAGGATTTAAATAGATGATGTTATTAATAATAATTGATAGCTAACATTTATTTTGCACTCATATTGTGCAAAGTACTGTCTTACCTGGTTTTCTCTGTATAAAATCATTTATTCTTCCCCTAAGTTCTATGAGGCAGTTGCTATGATTGTCCCCATCCTATAGATGGGGAAACTGAAGCATGGAGCAGATAGAGCAACTTGCATGAAGTCATATAGCTAGTAAGTAAATAAATCCAGACATTCTTACTCCAGGGTTTATCTCTTACCAATGCTATGTTGTCTCAGGAAGACACAATACATATAAAGAAATTAAACCAGGAATACTGTTTTATGTTCTTGGAACAGATGGCCAATCTGAATGTGTGGTCACCTGGAGAGGTAGGGTAGAATCAGATCAAACAAATGATTGATTATTAATAACAGAAATTCAAACTTCATTTTCAAAAAATGTGAAGAAGCTGAAAGCTTTGGAAGCAAGATGGTCTAGAATAGGTATGGTATAGAGACTGATGTCAAGGAGCTCATGTTATAATACTCTGTCACTTTACGAGGAGGAGGGGAGTAGATTAGGACTTGGGTGGCAAAGGTGGGAATAGAAAGAGGTGACTATTATGAGAGATGTTTTAAAAGTAGAAGTTTCGGGACTTAGAGCCTAGTTTGGGATGAGGGTGAAGGAGAGGGAGGGAACAAGAATAATGCTAGGGTTTTTGGCTTAACAGAGGAATGGTGATATCACCATCTGAAATCAAGATGTTGTGTAACCGAGTTTTAGAGGAAAACAGTGTTGGGCTTTAGACAATGTTGAGTTTGAAATAACAGCTCGAGATGTCAGCAAAATGTCCAGTACAAAGCTGAAGATATGGGAACTGGGTAAGAATATTTAGCAATCTTTATCTTTGGAATGACGCTGAAGTCATGGGAATGGATGGCTAACAGAAAGAAGAGGGCATAAGTGTAGAAAAGCAGAAGTTGTACTGAATCAAGAAAATACTTCTGGTTAGGAGTCAGCTGAAGAGAATGATTAGCTAGTGAAGAAGAGAGAGAATGTGCTTGGAGAAGTAGTGGGGTAATGAAGCTAATGAAAGTCAAAGGAGAGAAGAGTTTCAAAAAGAACAATGATTAAAAGCACTAATTGGATGAGGAAAGGAGAAGTGATTGACTTGGGAAGGCCACTAGTGTGGTTAAAAGGAAGCCAGTTGGGACTTTTGAATTTACACAGAGTAGTGGGGAAAGAAGATAAGACTTCAAAGGCTTAAGAAAAGGGCAGGAAATTACTGTATAAAGTGAAGACAATTAGAGACGTATATCACTTATAATGTTTACCATGGTATTTTTGTACACAGCAGGTATTCGGCAGACTGAGTGACTTTATTATGTTTGACATGTGGAAGGAACCAAATGCAGGTCTTTGTGTGTGTGTGTGTGTGTGTGTGTGTGTGTGTGTGTGTGTGGTGTTGCAGGGTGGAGGGGAGAGCTATTAGGGAAAAGAGGAGGAGGAGGTAGAAGAAAAAAAGGAGGATGGAGGTAGTTTTCTCCAGAAGATGAGGAGGGAGATGATTTGGAGCATGGAAGATTAGAGAGGAGAACAAATCTCTAAGAAGAATGAGGAAGAAGAAAAGAGATTTACAGGGGCAGAGATGTGTTAGAATCAAGCTAGGGTAGATGAGTGATTTCATGCTGGCAAACTTGGTGTTAAAGACTATTTTGTTAAATTATATACATTTATATATAATTATATGTATTATATATTTATTATTATATTTATATATTATTACATATTTATATATAATGATATATTTAATTCTATTTATTTAATGATATATAAATATAAATCTCTATATTTACTTATATATAAATATATATATCTTTAATTCTCTCGGAATAGGTCATTGTGTTAAATTTATACCAACAAGGCCACTGGGATAATACATACCTTGATTTTGAAGCTCACGTGTACTTTGAATTTGCTTGAGCCTTCAAAAATGCACATTATGCTGGGCTTGGCCTTAGCATGTGGCTGAAATAACAGGTCACAAAGTTCAGACTAATCCTGTCCAACATCATGGATAGGGCTCCATTTTCTAGTCAGGGAAGTTAATTTCAGCATCTTCCTGTGTGTTTTGGAAGAAGAATGTGGCTATTTGCCTTTGGTTTTGTGAAGGCCATGTTTATTATTCTTTTTACCTTACTTTTTTCAAATTTAAAAGCTAAAGCTACTGATTTTTCAAGGTAGGGGGTATGATTGGGAGTCACACTGTGGCACAGCTTTTCTAGGCCTTTGCTTTCTCATCTGATATATGAGGGAGTTGGACTTACAGACATCTCAAGTCTATTTCTGACTTAAAAAATACTTCTTTAAGTGACATAAAAATACTCTGGCTTTTATCAGCTTTAACAGGGCAACTCAACCACCCTGCCTCTTTGTGGATGCTCTTATGATCCAATAGAGAATATACAAATCGTTGCAAACTAGCCATCTCCAAAATCTCTTGGAGAGACTGCAAACCAGGATCTTAGATACTAATATGCTTAGAAGTGACTGCAACAGTTTAAGGGATAATATTGTCTTTGCTCTCTCCCCCCATCTTCCTATGTAATGTTAAGGGTCAATGCAGTAATTATTTTCAAACTTCTAGGCTGACACTTACCTAGAAGATTCTGTATGTGCCAAAGTGGTCCTGAGCAGGCTCTTTGGAGGTATAAGATTTAGGGAGAATGAAACAGATAGGGAAAATGTACTCTTTTTATATAGAGTTGTTTTGAATGAGGGTTCAGAATAATGATGGCTCAGGCTGAAAATGTGGTTCTCAAATTTGGTTATTGGATTAAAAATATATATATATTTAGAAAACAATATATTAATATAGGAAGTCCCTTGATACCTGTGGGATTTATTTCTGTTAGCTGAATTACTGTCATAATATTTATGTAAAAAGTTATAAAGCCCTGGTTACTTACTATTTAAACTACAGACATCCTTTTAGGGTAATAAAATTTGATTTGGGGATTGGTCTGGTGACTTTTGGTATGGGTACCTTATTCATATAAATTAAGGTGCTGTGCCATTGTCTTCTTAGACTGTCTTACCATTAGGAGCTGAGAGAATGATTGCAGACTTTTGAATGGTAGGGGCTGGGTCATATTGTACCCAAGTTAATGTTGCTTTGTGTTCAGGAAGTTTCAGTCCTGGAGTGCTCACACCCTGCATTGCTGGGTAGTGTCTCTGAATGGGAGAGATGGATTATAGTACAGGCAATGGTTTTTAGCAGGTTTAATATTAAGTGTCTGTCTAATACAGATGACATCCAAATGTACATATCTATCTATGACTTTCTTAAACTCTAGTTTGACATATCTAACTCTTGGAACTTTCCTCCAGAATTCCTTGCCTTTCCTTCAAACTCAACATATCTAAAACTGAACCCAACAGGTTTTCTCCAGATTTTCTCTATTTACTTACCTGATTTTGTCAACAAGTACCTCCACTCTTGCCCTTACCTAGCCCATGAACTCTGTGTTATTTTTGATTCCTATTCATCACCACAAAGCACAACCAAGCTCCAATGCCTTGTCCATCTTTTCCATCCCAGCTGCCACCTCTACAGCTCAGGCCCTGTGATCTCACAGCAACATTATTGCAACGGCATCCAATGGATCTCTGCCTCTGCTCTATCCTTACTTCAAGCCAATGCACTCTACACTACTGTGTTAATATCCCAAGGTGGCACTTATCACTGCATTCTCAACTCAGATGTCTTCAATGTTTCCCATTGCCTGTCTAGTAAATTTCTTTTGCCTTTTCTTGGCATTAAAGACTCTCCATGATTGAAATCAGCCATCTTCACCTACTTTCCTGTTATGTAAATTTAATACTTTCTTAGTCTCCAGTAAACTCTTACATTTTAGCTTGTCTAAATTTGCCCCAGACTTCGTGGCTCAGCTGCAGGCCAACCTGCACAAAAGCCTCCAGAATCATCTTGTTTGGTGATAAGACCTCTTTCATGTGACTGTCAGTGAATCTCTAAAGGGCTCATGTACCATACATGGCTTTGGAGTGTAGCTAATTGTGTACCTGCCTTAGTATTTCTCTTAGAAGGAAAAGGCTGCATCTTTTACATCTTCCCATCTCCCAAGAACCTGATACATTAGGTCCCATTATGTATTTGCTGAATGCTTGCATGACTTTGTTGTGTCAGAAGTTAGAATAACAAATAACAATTTTCTGAAATATGAAAAAAAATTTTCAGAGAGTACTTACCAATTATTTTGATAAGTTTTCTCTCTTAAGAATTAATGACAGGTCTTGGTTGCTCATACATGACTTTTTGCTATGAACTATTTGACCTCTGAGCTACTTTCTGATAGTTTCATGTAACACAAAATATTTTTTAAAAAATTATAGTTGGCATACAATATTATATTAGTTTCAAGGGTATACCAATAATTTGACATTTATATACCTTATTAAGTGATTACCAAAGTAAGTCTAGTAATCTTACCTGTCACTATACTAAGTTATCATATTATTTACTATATTCCCTACTATACATTACGTCCCTATGACGTATTTGTTTTATAACTGGAAATTTGTACCTCTTAATCTTCTTCACCTTTTTCACTCATCTTCCCACTCTTCTCCTCTCTGGTAACCATTAGTTTGTTCTCTGTGTCTATGAATCTGTTTCTGTTTTGTTGTTGTTGTTGTTGTTTATTTATTTGTTTGTTTTGTTGGATTCTACACATAAGTGAAATTATACAGTATTTGTCTTTCTCTGTCTTACTTACTTCACTTAGCCCAATACTGTCTCGATCTATCCATGTTGTCACAAATGGCAAGATTTCATTCTTTTTTATAGCTGAGTAATGTTCCATTTTAGATATATACCACATCTTCTTTATCCATTCATCCATCAGTGAATACTTAGCTTGGTTTCTTATCTTAGCTGTTCTAAATAATGCTGCAATGAACATAGGGGTACATATATTTTTTCAAATTAATGTTCTTATTTAAAAGGACAAAGACAAACGTCCTTTATACTAGTGTCTGCTTGTACAGAAACTCAAGTCAGTGTAAAAGGTAGAGCTTAGACTAGTATTGACCACCGGCAGCTTGTTTAGTATATTTATTAATTAGACTTCTATTTTTTATTTCTATTGTTACCTGTAATAATTTATACTTGTTTAAACTAAGATTTATTTAGGTTTGTTTAAAAATTATACTTTCTGTCAACAAGAGTTAATGTGCTTGATATAACTGATAGTTGTACATAGACAATCTTGGGCTGGATAGGTTGATTGGCTTGACTGTTTCTCTCAATAGAAGTCATTGCTTCTGTCATGGTGACCTCCTTTACACAGCTCTTTCCTTCCACTTCTGGTAACCTCATCGCAGCCCCCCCCCCCAGCCCTTGTCTCTTTAAACTGAAGGGTGGTCAAAAATCTGCTACTATGAGCTACAGCTTCTAGCAGTACCCCTTGTGGTTCTATACCTTTGCCAACACTTCTTTTGTAAATAAACTCTCCTCCTACTGTCTGATATTAAGTGTATCATTTGTTTTCTGCTGGAATCCTGAATGAGACAACATATATGTGTACATGCCATGCTTTTTCAAAGTCTTTTTTTTTTTTGGAGAAAATTTCCTTAAATCTTTATTCCTTGGAGAGAATTTCAAGATGACAGTCAACAGAAAACTAGATAAAATGACCATGAAATTATTTGGAAAATGTAACCTGCATGACTTTTTTTTTTTTTTTTTTACATTTTAACATGAATTTTAGAGAGTCTAGAGCTTTTTGAAATGTGATAAATCATTCATAGCTTTGTTTGTATCTTCCTAGTCACTCAAATAGGAGGGTGAAAGATGCTATAGTCTGATGAGTGTTTTGCATTCCTCTTTCTCACATCTGTATGAGGCCTCAGCTAAAGTTACCAGAGCCACAGATGGCTGAGTCTTCCTTTACTCCCAGAAAACACAGTTTGTCTTACAGATTCCTTAGTAAACCCTGGATTAGTCTGTGGGACAGCCTGCTTTTTACAGAGCCTGAAAAGAAACAAGTGGTCAGATGGTCATGTGTTGAAGAGTATCCTGGGCCTGAGCAGGAAATGTACTCAGAGGAAAGTTACGGTAACTTCATCAGCTCTGTGGTCAGGAGGGAGGTGTTCTTCTGTGCCAGGGAAACCAGCGTCACCTTCACAAAATGTTCACAAACATCACAGGGCAAGATGGTTGAAAATAGAAAGCTTTCATTTGCTTTGGTTCCTGCCTAACATGTTAAATTCTGTTTAGTCAGAATTTAAAAAAGGAAACAATGCGATTGGGATCTCCTAACCTGATTTTTAAATTGCAAAAGAAACTCTAATAGTGATGTGCATGGATGGAACCCAACAAAGTTCTTAAGAGATTCTGAAGAAAAATCACATTGCTAACTAAATATGTGTTATATCTTTTCTGCTGATTCCTTAACTTCCCAATGCAGATTTCAGTACTGAGTGCTGCCTACTCTTCAGTACTGAGTGCTGTCTACTCTACTCTCAGGTTCACCAGACTCTATGTGGCATTTTAGTTCTCTGTGGTGCGATGATAAAGAAAAGGAAAGATGGAATATCGTACATTAACATGACAAATAAATGTAACTTACAAGGACTCTGAAGTTAAGGATTTCCCCAGTGACGTTTAGACAAAAAGTGACTTTATATACTGACAAATGCTCACGTTCGAACCCTTTGGTACACTTGGGCAAGCTGAAATAAAAGAGCTGTAATGACAAAATTATTGCTTGTGGGTCTGAAATAATTTATAGGAGGCATTTCATGTGATCAAGGCCTTATTTTGGATCCATCTATGAATTTCAGGAAGTCTCTGAAATTGTAAGCAAAATGTTTTGTGGATGTGTGTTAGTGGCATAGAAAGTTTGGAGACATGCTTTTTCTGTATATGACCATGAAATCAAGTCAATTTTGCTGAATGCACAAAGTTGGTTTTCTATTTATTCATGATTTAAAACATTAGTCCTAGAATCACACATAAATTATATCTTGGCTCTTCCACTGTTTGTGTGACGTTGTTTGAAAAGTCACTTTTTTTTAGTTGCCTCTTCTATAAAATAAAGGATTAGCCTAGATCATCTCCAGCTTTCCTTTTAACTGAGTACTTTTTGCAGGATGGGACTTCAGCAAAATGGTAAAGAAAATAAAATTTATCTTGGTCTTGTCTTTTCTCACTCCATTTACTTCCCTGGTCAATGGTATTCTCCTCTCTAACTCTCATTTCAGACACCTAGTACCATCTAACTATAAAGTCCAACTTTGAGAGGATCTAAAATCAATCACTGACATTGTGTTGAAATTGTGATGTAACTTGTCAGAGACAAAAGAACAGTAGATTAAAAATTATGAGGGATGAATGAAGTCTTAAGGGTCACTTACTTGTCCTGTAACATTAGGCAAGTCTCTCACTCTTTTTTAAAAAATTTCATTTATTTATTTATTTTTTATGGTGACATTTGTTAACAAAATCCAATAAGTTTCAGCTGTACACTTTAATTGTAAGGCATATAAATGTTTACACGGTTCACCTCCCACAGCAGGCAAGTCTCTTGACCTCACTGACTTCAATTTCCCCATCTATAAAATCTCCAAAAGATCAATGTCTTGCCTATTTACTTGACAGGTTAGTATGGAGTTCATATGAGATAAAATAGGAGAAAATGCTTTGTAGCCTTATATGTGTAGTCCTTAGTTGCTAATTTAAATTGATATGCTCCTCACACTGCATTTTAAGTCATCTTCTTTTTAAATCTAAGCATTAACTGAGCTGGTGAAGAGGGTCCTTTCAGGGTCAGAGTTCCTTCCCTGCTGCTTGGAGCCACACCTTACAGATGGTTATCTACTCCACCTGTGCAGAGAGTTGACTTGGTTACGAATATAGTAATTGATACAGGCAAAGGGGGAAAGGTTTTTTGTTGTAACCAAGCTTCCTCTCCCACTCCATTCTCATGGAAGCACAAGCACCTTTCAATTTTCCAGAAGTCAACTATAGCACAAGACTCACAGATTATCTGTGGGAAATCTTTTAGCTTTCACTCCCTTGCTCATAAGCAGCAGATAAGTACCTTCTCGCCTCCAATCTTACTCTTCATGTTATCAATAAGGAGTTGTGCAGGAAAGAGGTTTGAGGTTACTGCTTCCTGTCTCCACCTGGTTTAGCTGCTAGGAAAGGCTTTGAAAAGCAACGCACTAAATTCATCATCAAAACAACCTGTCAATTCAGTTAGAGAAATGTCAGTCAAGACAATCTTTTGATACCATAAGCAAATACAATTGATGAGTTGACAATGTTTCTCTTTTAACCTAGTAGATTTGACTTAGGTAGACCTTGCCTAACTACTCACAAGAGGAAAACCAAATAAGAAAAAGTCTAGGTCTACTAAGACCAAATTAGCTTGAGAAGGATGCTTTCCATTCCTAGTATGAACTGGAAAGCAAAGGGGAATCAAACAGAAGCTAAATATTTCAGTAGTTTCTTCTGAGTCTAGATGTGTCCTTAAATTTATAATATTATAAATTTTATAATATTTTATAATATTATTTACAGTGTAAATAATATGTCCATAAACTATGTGAAGTACTATAAATTCCCTGAAACTCAGAGAACCAAAATACATATCAAAGCCGAGTGTCATTTGATGTTTCAGTTATCGGTTGCTTTGATTTATCCATGTCGTTACTCCACTCCCACTGAGAAAGCAGTGTGCATTTTAACACACGCTCCATTTTAAGAAAAAAATAAAAGGAAGTGGAATTATTGTGTCTAGTGGAAGTCACAATGATCACACAAATTCAATATCACTTGGAGCGACTGGTTAACTCTCTACTAGCAAAAATATATTTCCTTCATATAATTTCTCTTTAAAACAGATGTAGATTTTGAAGTCCTATGAGATGGTTTCTCACTTAGGCTTCTCTGAATAATCGACATAAATTAAAGAGGGACCAAGTACTATAAGGGTATAAATGTTGAAAAACAAGAGGTTCTATTGGCCAGTTCTGAACTCAAGTTGAACCCTAATCTAAGAGGCTGTTAGCCTCACATTAACACATATTAAGCAAATTACTTCAAGCATAGTATCTATGTTTTAGGGTCAACTAATTTTAAAATGATCTATGTTGGTGTCCAAGAGGGATAAACATCAATTGATAAATTGGATGTTTCTTTTTTCATCAAATGTCCATGAAATCAATATTTTTCAAGCAGTCCCCCCCCAAAAAAACATTAATGCAGAGTCACACAAAAAAGGACCTTTCCTACTTAAAAGTTCTCATTATAAGAAAAAGAATCTGTAACTATGGTGATGGATGTTACCTAGAGTGATTGTGGTGAACATTTTGCAATATATGCAAATATCGATTCATTATGTTGTACACCTGAAACTAATGCAATGTTATATGTTAATTATACTTCAATAAAAAAAGGACTTATCCTTGCTCAATTGTTGGATATGCCAACAATTGTTAAAAGGGCCACATTATGTGACTTGCTGTATTATAGATCATGAATGAAGAACATAAGGAGAAATCTTTTGAAGTTATATATTCCATAGTTATAAAAATATGAATAGAGAGAAGGTTTTATGGAAGACAGACTGGTAATAGTAAGAGGCAAAAAGAAAAAGCAGCTGAAGAGACCTCTAAACTTTTAACTAGTACATTGATGCTGCTGTCACCTAGACACATGCTGTTGGAGTGACCCAATGTAGATGCTATTTTCTAGAACCAGGAGAAACTGAACATGAAACAAGTAGCCTAGATATTGGGATCATGGATTGCTCTTCCCCGAGAAAGGTCTCAACTTGTAGTGCTGAGGTAGAATGGGCTCAGGAGAAATCTGATCAGTCTTAACAATGCTGAGACCCTATGAATGAACAGAAAAAAAAATCTATCTTCCAGTTATCTCACTCTATTATGCTTTGCAAAGGAAAAATAGTTTTGGAAAGAAAGACCACTGCTTCCCCCTTGTGAAAAACAGCAAACACTGAACTAAGTGCCAGGGAGTCAACTGTTTCCAGGAACCTTTGAGGTGATTTGTATTCTTTGCAGTGATCCCTCGGGCTGGAAAAATGTCTTCTTCCAAACTTCACCTCAATTTCCCAACTATCTGTTCTCATCATGTAATGAATGAAGAAGAGATGCAGACAACAAAACAACAAAATAACAAAACAATGTTACTTACTGGTTGGTCTGTGTGGCCTGATGACAGTCATTTTTAACTCCTCCTTCTTATTCAACACATCTAAGCCAATGCTGAGTTCTGCCAATTTTGGCCTGTAAATATTTCTTGAGTTTATTCATTTCTTTCTAACTGTAGTTCTGTAGTTCTTTCTAAACTTATCACCTCTTGCCTTGACTATTACAATTGTGTCCTAACTTGTCTCCATCTTTTTACTCTTGTACCCTTCAAATTTACTGTCCATGTGCTTGCTAAAGTGATCTATACAAAATGAAAAGTTGCACATGTCACTTTTCTGCTTAAAATTCTTTGATAGTTCCTCATCGCCTACAGGACAGATCCCAAAGTATGAACTATGCTTGTGTTGCCAGTCTTGTCTTACATAACACATGGTCCAGAAAAACTGAGGTAATTCCCTACATCTATCATACTCTTTTTCACCTCTTTATCATCTCTGACTAGACTATTCTTTTTCTCTCTTTGTCTTATCTTCCCCACAGTCCTCTACCTCACCTCCTACCCTAACACACATACTTCTACCTCATTCCACCCTCTAATACAAAGACTCTCCTTAGTTAGTCTAACTTTTACTCAATAAAAACTTGTAAGACTCAGGTCAGCAGTCACCTCCTTCAAAAATCCTTAGCTGATCCCTCAATTGCCCTTAGCAACACTGTATAGATCGCTGTGCCGTTATTTTTTAAGTAGCTGTCTGTTTATGTATCTTTCTTCCCCACCAGACTAAACTACTCAAGGAAAAAAACGGAGCTTTGTTCATCTTTGGGAAATCAATTTTTCTCTCCCACATGCATCTTGGGAAGATGAGCTAGACAAGACATAGTAAGCAAATTACTGGGATACAGTTGCTAGAGCTTCTCTTCCTTCTTCCCTCCCTCTCCTTTTGCTTCCTCCGCCTCACTGTGGATGCTGGGAGAAGGAAGACAAACTGGCTGACCTTCTAGGGTTTCTCTCCAGCCTTTCCTTGCCTAAGTCCCTCCCCAACCCCACAGCCCTTCTCATTTTTTTTTTCTTCTATCAGCTCTCAAAGGCAGATCAAGAAGAATCTGAATGCCCATAAAACATAATTCAAATAATTAGTAACAGAAACACAATTCTTGGAGGTCTGGGGTTGTTTTTTCCAATCAGAACTGGCCCAATGATTCCTTTTAAGTAATCAAAGAAAAAGGCCAAGCAAAATAAAACCAAACAGAAAACAAGCTGGATTTTCCTACCAAGACAGATTGAACTTTTTGATTTTTACATATACTTTTTAGTGCTTTTCATGAGTATTTGTTGAATGATTAATAAATGAAGCTAAAGTTATCGTTGAGAAGCAATTTTGAATAAGAATTTAATGAGATGGTAGTCAGGCCAAGCTGCTGATAAGAATGATACAGTCCAGTCACCACCTTTCACTTATTATTTAATGAGATCCTATTATTTGCACAGTAGTATAAAAAAAAAAAAAAAAAAAAAAAAAAAAAAAAGTCACATATGGTCCTTGCTCTCAAGAGACTTGGAAACTAGGATTCTAGAGGAAATACACGCAAATCAAAAGATGAACAAACTGAAGCACGTGAAACAAGAGGTGTTCAAAATGTAGAACCTGACCAAAGGGCAAATGAGTGACACAGACAGTAACTGTTCTGAGACCTTAGAGAGGAGAGGCACTCTAGGCCCTGGAGTTATTGAACAAAGTACGGAGAGAAGAGTGCTCACAGTATGTTCCCAGAATGTTGGTTTAAATGGTCTAGCTAATTGGAAGAATTTTGGTTTGAGGGGGGTGAGGTTAGAAAAGCCTGTGGAGGACTATGAATTGAGAATAAGAAATGAGTTTTCATCTGTTAAGCCACTGGTTATCAGACTTGACTTCAAATTAGAATTTCCTGAGAAACTTTGAAAATACTGATGCCTGGGTACTATACCCACAAAATTCTGTTTTAACTGGCCTGGGAATCGAGGAGTTTTTAAAAGTTCCCCAGGTGATTCTAATATGCTTTCAGCCTGAGAAACCTATTGTGTCGTAGTGATTTTCAACTCTAACTGAATATTAGAATCAATTAGGGGAATTTTTAAGACAATATCAAAGACAACCCAAGAATGAGAGAAAATACTTGCAAATCACATATCTGATAAGGAACTTGATTCAAAAATATATATATAAAAAATGTTGATAATTCAACAGTAAAATGACAACCCAGTTAAGTGGGCAAATGATCTGAATAAACATTTGTCTAAAAAGGCTATATAAATGGTTGATAAGCACATGAAAAAATGCTCAACATCATTAGTCGTTAGTGAAAAGCAAATGAAATTACAATGAGATACTACTTTATATCCTCTAGGATGGGTATAATAACAAAGGTGGACAATAATAAATGTATGACAAAGATGTAGAGAAAATACACTATGCATTGTTGGTGGGAATGTAAAATAGTACAGTTGCTTTGGAAAATAGTTTGTGAATTCCTCAAAAAGTTAAAAATAAAGTTACATGGCCCAGCAATTCCATTCCTGGTATGTACCCAAGAGAACTGAAAACATGTCCATACAAAAACTTGTACACAAATGTTCACAGAAGCATTATTTATAATAGCCAAAAAGTGGAAGCAAGTGATGATTGGAAAAATAAAATGTGGTATATCCATACAAAGGAACATTTTTCATTCATAACAAGAAATGAAATTCAGAAAACATTATATTAAATGAAAGAAACCAGACACAAAAGGCCACATATCTTACGATTTTTTTACACGAAATATCTAGGAAAAGCAAATCCAGAGAGACAGAAAATAGATTAGTGATTGCCAGGGGCTGGAGTGGGGAGGAACAGGGAGTGTCTGCTAATGGGTATGGTATTTCTTTTGGGAGGGGATGTAATAAAAATTTTCTGGAATCAGATAGTGATGGTCCATTCACAACTTCACGAATATCCTAAAAGCCGCAGAATTGTACACTTTAAAAGGGTCGAACTTAAAAAAATAGGGTGAGCTTTATGGTACGTGAATTATATCTCAATAAAGTTGTTATAAAAAATAAAAAGAAACAAAACAAATACTCTCTCCTCCACAGCATAGACCAATTTCTGGAAATGGGATCTGGGCATAGGTTTCTTTTTTAAAATTTTTTGATGTACAACCAGCATTGAGAACAATGTAGGAAGTGAAAAGCTATTAGTAATTTAATTTTATGCAGCTCGCTTTTTCCAAAAGCAAAAGCAAAACACCTGACTACATGAATGCAAATCCAGGTTAAATTGTAAATTTCATTTTAATAGATTCTGATTTTATTTGTCTTTTCAGTATGAGTGTATGGAGCGTTGCTTCAAATAACCTTGTTTTAAAAAAAGTAAGTAGGTAGACAATTGTTAGCGTGCCACCAAATGATAGCAAAAAAAGTACTGAAATTTGAATCAAAGATACAAAGCGATTTACTGTTTTAGAGAAATTTTGGAGAGTCTTGGTTGCATAGTTGGTTTTCAATGCTTTTAAGTGGTTTATTTCTCAAATGGTTGTAAGTTGACTTGGATTTTCGTCCTAGCTTTGCTCACCATCTGCTCAGTGATTTTAGGCTTCAGGCAGTCAGTAGAAAAAGAAAGGAATATATTGTCATGTACCAGGGGGTTATAGCAATGGGATTATAGTGGGAAACAAGACACAGCAGATGTATTCTCTTCCCTCATGTGGTTTTGGTTTTATGGCCTAGCTTCAGATTCTTTGCTTTAAAACTGAAGAGATTGAATTAGATGGTCTCTCGATTCTCTGGTCTTTTACTGGACTAGCATATAGGTACAAGATGGACAAGAGAGAGTACTCTTGTGGGCCTCTTCCATCTTCTCAGATTTCAAAGAACAAATATGCAAATTTCTTGAGAAGGCTGTTCTCAGAATTGGCTGTGTAAGATAAATTATGCTCTTTGGGTTACATTTTCTTTTACCTCTTTATCTTACTCTTGGAATGGCTAATAAACAAAGTTAAAATGTTTCAAAACACTTTAATTCCTTCCTGAACGCCTGTATAACAACTTAAAAACAAATCTATTTGTGTATCTATGTCATGTGTTAAAAGCCATTTCAGTCAGGAAACTAACACAGTTAAGCATAATTAACACCCTAGAAGTCTCAGTACAGATTTAAAAATTCCAAATACATATCTGTGGTGCTCAGTGCCAACAGAAGGCCACTTCTGCCTTCCAAGTGAAAACATGTTCCATTGTTTCATTCAAGGAAGGATGAAAATAATATCAGACCATACACCTTTAAACTCTTGGTATAATTATCTCCTAAAGAGCTCCTACATCTTCATCTGCCAAGAGAGAGCTTTTGATGGAGAGGTTTATTTTGTTAATTAATATATCTTGATTTCAGAAAAAAAGTGCTTATACCCTTGTTCTAAGCAACTGATTTTTCCCCCTCCAGAAAACAAGATTTTGGTGAAGCAGTCGCCCATGCTTGTGGTGTACAACAATGCGGTCAACCTTAGCTGCAAGTATACCTACAACCTCTTCTCAAAGGAGTTCCGAGCATCCCTTTATAAGGGAGCAGACAGTGCTGTGGAAGTCTGCGTTGTGAATGGAAACTACTCCCATCGGCTTCGGTTTCAGTCAGCTCCAGGATTCAACTGTGATGGGAAATTGGGCAACGAAACAGTGACATTTTACCTCCGGAATTTGTATGTTAACCAAACGGATATTTACTTCTGCAAAATAGAGGTCATGTATCCTCCTCCTTACATAGACAACGAGAAGAGCAATGGAACCATTATCCACGTGAAAGGTAACATGCAAATCTACCAGTGTATCACTCTAAAGTAATGGTGTTCAACTATAGTTTTGAAACTAGGTCATGATCAGTGATGGGGTTGGATAAATTCCAAAGAAGATAAACCAAAGAGGAAGTCTATACATTCTAAGCTAATGATATTTTGCATATTTTGATCCCATTTTCTCATAATGTTCAGAAGGAAGAAAATATACTCAAGTGCCATTCTCATATTGTTTAATCCGTTCTGTTCTATTTTTCAGAGAATCACCTTTGTCCAGCTCACCAGTTTCCTGACTCTTCTAAGCCATTTTGGGCACTGGTGGTGGTTGGTGGAGTCTTGGCTTTCTACAGCTTACTAGTAACAATGGCTCTTTGTATTTGCTGGGTAAGAGAAGCAGCACTGCTTTTATGTAACTTTTCCATTGCACATGCTATCTGATCATATTTAAGTATTTTGCCTATGTGGTTTATCATCTGTTTAACATGTGATTTATTTTTATTTTCTTTTTACCTGCTAGGTTAAAGTAGGTTCTCTTTTAGCTTGTACAACTTTATCTGAGTTAAAAATCAGTTGGTAGTTCTATTTTCCAGACACACCGGTTAGGTGGCCATGCAGAATAAGAAGCTAAATGATTAAATTAGGGTGGGGCGTTAAGTGCAGTTGCTTTTCTTCTCCCCATTTTGCGGTATCATTACAAGATATAACATAGTTTTAATATATACATATATAAAAAAACCTAAGCAGTTTGGGAATCTAGGCATCCGAAGTCAATGAACAACTTTGGTTCAGATTAAAAAATCATGAGAAATCTGGCTACTGAAATTATGCGTTCAAACCTAGCAGAGAAACTAGGTCTGTTTATCTGAGTCATATTTTTATCTCTCCTGAAGCAGTTGAATTTAGTGAGGCCAAGTATGGTGCTGTCATTATGAAACTGTAACGAAAGACTTTTCTGAGCTCTCATCACTGAATTGGAGCTTACCAACTTTTGCAAATGTTCATGCAATAAACCAGGTGCATTTTTCTTTACCTTCTTCAATGTTGAAATTTTGGCCGAGGTTTGAACATATCTTGATGATCGTCTTTATTGTTAAGAAGAGACCTCCTTATCAAGGATCTTTCCCTTACTCAGGAACTTCCTGTTCTTAGATATACATTAGAGTACAGAATATCTCATTATTGATTCCATTTTGTCTTCAAATTTTTTTTCTAAAAGTTAGATGCATGTACAAGTCATTCCTTCAACAAGAAATGTATGCTCCTCAAGGACAAAGAACCATTTTTCTTTACATTCACCATCCATCTGGTATTAAGTACATTTAATGCTTAATGAATGCTTATTGAATTGATAACTTTATAACCTCCATAGAGGCCAAAATAAGGACTTATGTGAACATGCCTGAAGGCATACTCCATCCATTTAACTAATCCATACATGAGTCAGTGATTTTTGGAAGCTATGCCACATGAAGCCATCTTATTTACTCTAATCTTGGTGCTAGGAGGAGGTGGGCAGCTCTGGGTTCACAGTCATGCCAATAATAGATCCAACCTGGGACTCTTTTAAATTTTCATTGGCCTATTGCCAAAGTTTGCCTCTTGATTGTTACTCACATGCTTTGCCCATTTCGGAAGACCCTAGGGTGCAGGCGGACATTGGACATGCTGCTTGTTGCCTAATTTCTACCTTCTGCAGGGTAGGGAACAACTGCTGGTTCCTGGGAATCCTTTATACTAGATACCATCTTGGAATACTCCTGCTTTGCCTTCTTCAAGTTGCCAAAACCTGATAGAAGCTTTTTATGTAGCGAAATATTGCCTAAGTTCTTCTTCTGATGTTAGCCGAGTCCCTTCATCTTTCTGGATCTTGGTGTCTTCATCCAAGGTACCTTCCAACTTTTAACCACTATGGTGTTTGCCAATGATTTCAGAATTTAGAATCTTAATTCTTGTTTATTCCTGATCTCACTGAGAATCTCAACTTAATTTAAGAGCCAAGTGCAGTGGTTTTTTGGGTATCCTTCCAGGACAAGTGCTCCCCTATAATATGCTGACCTAGGTCAATGTAATTTACTAGCTTTGCAGGAAATAGTTTTGGGAACTGTTTAACTTTTAGTGGCCAGAAAGGTACAGCTCATCATTTAAAGCTTATTGTAAATATGCATCAGAGTATCAGTTACTATAATCAGGTACTAATTTGCTAAGTGACTCAAATCATCCAAAGGGACAAAAGCAGCTTCTCGTTTTCAAGGAGTTTTAACAGTTTACTGTCAACTCGGAAACAACATAGACGCTATGTGTTTTTCTTTGACAGCACTACCACTTCCTAGCAAAGTTCATCTTGCTTTGTCTTGAGAAACTTATTTTGGTCTTATTCTGTCTCACAGGTTCCCTGTAAATTGGGAAGTCCCAGTGCTTGACATCTCTTATCATCTGTGACCTTTTGTAATCAATTCAGTTACCTGATAACTACCCTTTATTTACATCTCAAACCTAGGTCTTTGTATTTTCTGACCAAAATGGTAATATATGTGTGTGTGTATATATGTATATGTGTATATATGTATATGTGTATGTATGTATGTATGTATGTATGTATGTATGTATGTATGTATTTCATAGAATAACACAGCATTTTTACCCTGGACTCATATTTTTCTGCTGCTGCTACTATTTGAGCAACCAGCACCTTGCTGAGCTAGGCAGCCAGGTCCTTAGGGATCCCTACACTTTATCTATTTCCTGTATATTTTTCTGAGATCCTATTTTTGGCTGGTTTGTGCCGTGTCTTGGCATAAGTTTCTGTTTTCTGGAACTTCCTGAGGGCTTGTGATGTGCTACAGTAGGCAGTTCTAGGCCGAGTGGGTTTCTGGGAGCAACTGCAGATTCTATCTCAGTTCTTGACCTATTGCTGACATTTGAATAAATAGTGAGCTCCCCTCTGCCTGGCTGCCACTCACCAGCACCTGTTACTCTCACTCAATCTTCCATTCATTCAGCTGAGCTGGTAAGCTTGTTCCCTTCCTTAGTCTAAAGGACCCTTTTAAAAACCATTGTCTTCTCCACTATAAATCACAATGTGGGGAATGTGGATAGTGTGTGTTCAGGTAGTATCTGCCTTTAAATCTAATGAGTTCTTGAAAACTGTGTGATTAAGTGAATTGCATGGTACAGGCATCTCATCTTGCTACTGCTCCTAGGAAACAAGTGGGTAAGGGCTGCAGTGAAGAGAAGGGCAAGGGAGGAGTGGTCCTGACATCATACATCTTTAGTAGATATTGAATGGTGAAAGGGCAGAGTAGATGACCCAGTCACACAGACACATGAGGTGAGTATTATGCAAATATGTATGTACATACTAGATGCACATGGATACTGTGGGTTCTGTATAGTATTCCCAGTCATTTACATCCCACTGTTGAGTTTAGAGTTAGGGTGATGATGACTAAATCTACCATCTGATAACAGCATGAGGATAAACTTTAGAGCTGATTGCAGCAGATCTTTTATAGTTTAATGTGCAACCTGGATCATCTCAGAACTAAGACATCTTTTTTATTAGATCCTTTCTACCAGCTATAGTTTTATTTGGGTGTCCAGAGGCAAAGACTGTCACTTGGGAATCTGGCAAGGGGAGTCCTCTGGGTTAGAATAAGTATTAAATTGCAACTCAGGGTATCATCAACAGCCTTCTATATTTATTTGGGATCAGACATTTCCATTTTCTTTCTCTTGCCTTGCCATAACCCTGTGTCCAAGAGAATTCTAGTTTTTCATTTATAGAAAGGATATAGAACCAAGATGTTTGAAGAGCAACTTCCTTTACCTGTTTGGTTTCCATGACTGCCTCCCTCTAAATGAATTCCCCAATTATGTATTTTTAATGCTATCTTCTTCTTAGTTCCACTGAGATAACTCATCTATCATTTCAAATTCCAAAGGACTGAGTTTATAATTTTCTTCAAATCTACTTCTCCTGTCTTGCCTTATATCTATGGATGGAACACCATCTTCTAATCACACATGCTCGAATCATCCGTCATCCTCGGATATTAGCAAGAAGGAGAAGACAAGCAGACTAATAATATTCATTCCAATTTGATGATATATTTTGTTTCCATTGCTTCCTTTCCATTCCATTCTTTTTCATGATCAGACTCTGGATTAGAATTTCTCAGTCTTGGTACTACTGATGTTTTGGCTGGATGATTCTTTGTTGTTAGGGGCTGCCCCGTGCAATGCAGGATGTTTAACAACATCCCTGGTCTCTACCCACTAGATGCCAGTAGCATTCTTCTCAGCTGTGACAATTTAAAGTGTTTTCAGACATTGTCAAATGTTCCCTGAGATAGGGGTAAGAGGTGTCAAAAATGAGGCTAGGTGGTCTGGCTTGGGCAACTGTGTATATGTAGTGTCAGTCACTGAGATGAGAAACACTAGGAGAGGACCAGATTTTAAGGGAAGATCTTGAGTTTTGTTTTGGACATATTGAGTTTAAAATGACTTTGAATTCTAGTCCAGAGGTACAAATTTGAGTGAACAGGTGATAACTGAAGCTGTGAATATTGATGAGATTACCTAGAGTGAGTAGAGAAGGCCTAGGACCGAGTTCCTCCTAGTGAGGAACTCTAACATTGAATAGCTAGTTAGAGATGAGCTTGCAAAGGAAGCAAAAAAGAGTGACCAGAGAGGCAGGATGAAAACCTGGATGGTACCATCTTGTAGAAGGCAAAGTGGAAAAATGTTTCAAAAAGGAAAGAGTAATCAATAATACAGAATGCTGCTGAGAGTTCAAGAAGATGAGGACTGAAAATGTTAGTCATATTTAGCAATGTGAAGGTCAGTGTTTTTCTAACCTCTCTTTAACACTTACTCACGTTCCTTTGACAGGCAAGGTGTGACATGCTCAGGTAGCAGTGCATGGAAATAAGGCCAGGGCTGAAATCTTGCTTACTTATTTATTCAAGTGTTCATATTACTCATGTCCAAGTTGTCTACTTATGTATCAGGCCTATGTGCCAGGAAATAGGCATTTTTTTCATAATAGAGAATTCTGAATTCAGAAATCTGGATGGTGGCTTTCCATTTTTAGAATTTTTGTGGGTCTTTTACCAAATGTTAAAATTTTACCACAACATTGACCCAGAAAAAGTGCTTTTAACCCCTAATCGAAACTTGGCTAAAATTCATGGGCATATAAATCTTGCTTCAGGTCAAGTATTACTTTACTTCTCTCACTTCTGGTAGAAATTCATTCAGAGAGAGCTGAGCCTGAGGAACAAAAATGAGTGACTCTACTGTCTTTATGGCAATGCGCATACGTATAAAGGAATAAAAATGTAACTAATTTCCTACAACCATAACTTCCCATTAATTTGGACTCCACTGCTATGCAGTTATGATTACTCCAGACTCTGGAGGTCTGAAGGTCCTCTTTGGTTAATTATGGAAAAAAGGCTTGTTAAGCAAATGACTAATGTAAGAAGACTGCAGTGGGGATGCTTAACCTTAAAGAGGAAGGGCCTTCAAGAGTATTTACATACCAACAGCAGATATGTTAATTAGATATGCTTTTGAAATTCAGGTCAAATGACTGCATTGAGAGTAACATGGGTGCATTTCTCTAAAACACTTTCTTTGATTCAGATTTTTCAGGTTAATTTAGACGAGTCCAAAGTCGTTAGGTTCGATTAGTCATAATCTAAGTCTAAAAAGCTCAATGAATTCTGGTGTGTTCAGCTTTATTTGACAGTCCACGGTTTGAAGAGTTGGCCCCAAAGTCTCAGAACTCCTCCCATGATATCTCTCTCCATGTCCCTGGCTCTTTCACAGTGATACTTCTCTTTTCTGCAGATGAAGAGTAAGAGGAATCGGATCCTTCAGAGTGATTACATGAACATGACGCCCCGGCGGCCGGGACCCACCCGCAGACTTTACCAGCCCTATGTCCCAGCGCGTGACTTTGCAGCCTACCGCTCCTGACATGGACGCCTATCCAGATGCAAGCCGGCTGGCACCTCTTCACCTGCTCAACACCACTGCTCTGGATAGGAAAGGACAGCCTCGTCTTCAGCCAGCCATCTCAGGCTCCTATTAGGCCATCAATGCCGATTTTCCTATAATGACTGGACCAAAGAACATCATTTTGAGACTCTGAAATGAAGTTAAAGAATCCTCCTGTGGCAGGCTAAATTTCGTAGTGCCATGACCAATATTCAAACTTACTATGTATTTATTGACTTAATTGAGAGGTTAGCTTTAAAATTTGCTTCCAGTTTTACTCCTTTCTCACTCATGTGCACATTGTGGTCGAATAAAGTATGATATCGAAAGACATTTAATGGAGAAGAAAAGTTAGAAAATCATTCCCTTTGGTTAAATGGGGGTTTAGAGTAGGAATAGATTAGAATGGGAGTAAGGAGACTTAAACATTTTTAAAACCATTATAACACTGTCTTTTACTCATGAAATGAGCCACTTCATTGATATTTAGTGCTGTTTTCCTTTTGGTTTAGAAAGATGTAGATATTGTCTTTGATGTATTCTGGTCATATTCAGTTATTTTGACCGATGGAATACCTTCAAAACAATGCAAGGCAAACCAACTCGCTTTCCTTACTCCCTGTGATGGGAAATCAATGTAGTCCTCACAATAAGATTAGGAAAAAAAAAAAAAAAGATGGTCTTCCTACACCAAGGAAGAATATAGCTGGAAATAAGCCCACTTGATGTCAAAATTATTTGAATATCGTGAAGGGTTATCTGTTCAGTGGCTCATTCCAGTCAAATCCTGTATATTTGTTTTTTGTTCAGTGGCTCATTCCAGTCAAATCCTGTATATTTGCTTTTCTGTTCTATATATTTCAGATTGCACAGTTAGTCTCTTTATTGTCTACACTAAAGAGATCTGAAGTGGGATGCTGAAAGCACATCCTTAGGGGAAGGGATGATAATGTGAAAAAGGAATGTTTGCATTCATTAGGGTGAGGAGGATGAGTCCCAAGACACTTTTTCTGAAAGAAGGAGAATGGAAGGGAATGATGGGATTCTTGTCATGTGCCAAGGAGCTGGCCAACAGCAGGTGGAAGTTTTCCAGAAGACAGCAGGCAGAAGAGCCCTGGAGGAAATTTCTTTGTAGGGACTTTATGGGCTTTAGGGCTCAGAGCTTCTGAACTTTGTGGATTCAGCTGCCTGTTTACCCTAGAAGTCCATCTACAAGGAAAAGTATTTTGGAATGTGTCTTTTGAGACAGCATCAAAGTTCTCAAGATACCTTGCATGGACTTACCCTGGAGTAATCATGGACGTGTTTCTACCTTCAGTTTGAGTTAACTGAAGTATGCTTGGGGACCTTGAAGAACGGCTCTACTGCTGCCTTCACAACTGTTTAGTATTTTGATTTATTCAGATGTTAGAGAAGTCTAGGTTTTAAAGGTAAAAAGGCCTGGTCCAAGTCCCATTGCTAGTTGGCTTCAGGCAAGCCACTGTCTTTCTAAGACTCTGGTTCTTTAACTATAAAATAGAGATAATGATCACAATTGTCTGTTCCTATACTATAATCTCCATGAAGACATGGCCCAAGTTTGTTTTCTCTCCTGCTTGTCCTTGGCACTTAGCACCATGCCTGACATGTAATGTTAGCTATTATTATTATTGCCATAGAGATAAACTATGTGTAAAAATTAAACTGGGAAATGACCTGAGAAGAGAGAGAATATTGTAACACAAATTTAAACCTAGTACCCAGGGACGAGGTGCTATAAAATTTGAGACCTTCTTAACTTTCACCATTTTCTGTTTCAGAATATTTTAGCTTATAATGAAATGTACAGTATTCCTCCTCCTACTTTTATGTATATAAAGAGAACTTTTAATTTTTTTTGTAATGTGGAGAGGGATAAGAATATTATGATTTCAGACAGAAAATATTGTACTTTGGTTGATTTTTAAGTGGCCTTCCATTCCATGAATTTAAATAATCCAAAGAAGACCAAACCCAGAAGTATTTGAGGAATGAAGAACTGTTGAATTTATACTGGCATATGTACTACATTGCCAGCCTTTTGGCACACAAAGTTCTTTGATCCAAATTATCAGATTGGATTTGACAATGATAGAACTAGAGAATTTTTAGAAAGGGCAATGGTGATAAATAAATAAACAAAAAATAAAAATGGAAAGATTTGATCTTTGGTAATAAATGGTTTTATTTTCTGATGGGAAAAATAGATTTACTAAAGATGAATCACACTTTAGATTTTTCTTACTCACTTTGAACAGAACCACAGTAGAAATGTTAATAGGGAAGTCCTTTTTCACTATGAGTATGAAGTAAGAAATGGTTTAAAAACAGTGGTTGGAGCCATGCTTTTATAGTTTCAGATATAGTAATTATGAAGAAAACAATGTCATTTGCTGCTATTATTCTAACAGTTTTATACTTAATAGTATTTCTATAAGTTTTTATTGTGAACTCACTTATTTTGGGCTGAGCATGCCAATTTAAAGAGACCAAGTATACATTATGTTCTGTGTATTCAGTGATAAAATTACTGAACTACCTGTGCCTGCTTTTAAATTTGAGCAGATATGCTTCACTTTTAGCAATGAAACTGGAGGAAACTTGCTATTTAAAAAAGATGTGGGATAAATCCTTTTAACAAATCTTCAGTTTTAGCCTTTTTTAAAACAAAAACCCAGATCTTCAAACATTAGTTTCACTTCAAGGAAGGTATACTTCTCGTTTGTTTGCTTGGCTTTAGTCACAATTTCTCCTCAAAACAGTGGTTTACATTTCTGAGATGCCAGGGAGGGCTTACCTGTGCATTCTATGTGATGCGAATGCTCTATGAGAGAGATCAAACTTCAGCCTTAACTCTATCAGTCCCTTAGGCTAACTAACAGAGTTCTCATGAATAATTTAATGGGGATATGGATGATTAAATAGATGCCCTCGCCCCTGCCTTTTGCTCTGCCAGATAGGAACCACAACCAAAGTAATAAATTCAACTACATGCTGGAGGTTAAAGGTGGTGGCAATAATGGACCTAGAACCAGAGTCATCACTGCCACAGACCAATAGCTTGTGAAAGTTTAAAAATAAAAGAAAAACAACAAACAAAATGTGGCACTTGGAACAAGTTGAAAATTCAAATCAGACGTATTAATCGTCACACATATACCCACTGTTATTATCTTGTGGGTAGGGGAAGGCCCTTAACAGGAGACACTAGAGCTGGTCTGATAATTCACAGAGCAGCTCCTATTTATCTCATTGTAATCTACCTTTAGGAGTGGCCTGAAGTCAGATAGGTGTAATATGAGTTCATCTCCACACTTGTTCTTTTCTTTGTTGAAACAGAGCTCATTAAACTTAATAAAGGTAATTAGAACTTGAAAAAAAGATGAACTTATATGTCTCCTACTCCAAGAAAGACTGAACTCAGCTAATCGCCCATGAGTTTAATAGGACAGATCTAATCAATTGGAACTAGATTGGTAAAAAACAGTCAGTAAATGAATCTACTCAATAAGCACTCCTTTATTGGGCTCATAAAAATAATGTAACTTACTTCTGTAAAAGATTCTAATATCTTGAAACTCAAGTTCAAAATGAAATAAAGTGCAAACTTTATGACTTCACCTAACAGACCTCCTATTGTATTCTAGCTACCTAATTATGTAAATAGTGTAATTGCCTGCAGTCTTGAATTCATTTTTACTCCTGGTCTGATAAAACAGATCGATTGCTTTTAAAGTAGTACCCCATTCTTCTTGTGTGGAACAGAGATAATGGATGAGTGAGAAAAATTAAAGATATTTCTTAATTCATCCTGTTGGGGGCCCGACCACCCACTAAGCAGCAGGAAACAGGATGTTGGGAACCCTACCAGGTCTTGCTTGGTAATTTATCTGTGTCTCCAAAACTATGGAGCACTGCCGACCTTGACTTTTAAACAGTGGTACCCAGAAGTTTGGTTCTTCAGGAACGAATCTGAGTGAGCGAACCTCTCAACTTTCTCTGATTTGGTATCCCAAAGGAATGCGTGCTTTCCCCTTGAAGATTCATGGACTCTCAGCACTTAGAAACCCAGGCCGCTGTCCAGAACAGAATGTGGCACATTTTTTCAGTGTGCCTTCTGTTCATTTCAGGACACTGGGCTCCACATTTGAAAAATGCTTGGGATGAAATATGGGTGACCCAAGAATGTTTTGGTTTTTTCCCAAGCTGACATCATTATTGAGGCCAGTCTAAGGGCCAGAATGTGTGCTTCTCAAGCCCCATTCCCTATCCTATTCACCTATTTAAACTTTGTGAAAGATTTTGGAGGGGACAAAAAGTCGCAGAAAAGTAAATTTATCTTAGAGTAGGGGTGTACTGAATTCTACTTTACTTCACCTGGCAGAGCTATCTCAATGACATATTTAAACACTCTTCTGGCTCCAAAGAACAAATTGTGAGAACTGGGTGGAAATGTCAGTTTAAACAGAAGAGCAGCAAACAGCTTTGTTTTCCTATAGTTGTGGTTTTACATGGTGACGATGACACACGAAGATGAAAATGTGCAGCATGAACTCCAGTTGTTATCTGAGTGAGCATCTCTGCCAACACTGAAGGATATGTGTGGGTGTTACCTGCAAGCAAAGAGAGAAAGAGAGAGAGAGAAAGAGAGAGAGAGAGAGAAAAAAGAGGCCCCATTTCGGAAAAAAGAGCCAGTTAATCAAAGATCGACAGTGACAAGTGGTGCTGTTTATTTCATGAGCTTTATATTCGATTTCCTTCCTCTCACTAATCTCCAAGTCTGAATTTAGTCTCTGGACTAAATATGTAAGTGTCTGGTGGCTGAGGAAGGGGGTGGAAAAGATGGTTTGAACGGGTATCAGGGCAGTTGCCATAGTTATTTATTCATTTCTTTAGTCTCCTGGGCACACACTTAGCATTTGATATGTTAGCTTCCAAAGTGTGGACTTTTGTTAACTTTGGGGAACCTGGGACGTAGTATACAAGAGCGGACAATCTTCAGGTTGTATTTGGAACCCTCTTTTACTCCCAACCCTTATTTCAGTGCAACTCTTATTTCAGTTGTTTTATATTTCCTTCTCCTCCCTTCCTCTTCATTCATACAATAACTACGTAATGAGTACCTGCCCAGCTCTAAGAAGTGGGCTAGGTACTAGGGGTGTGGCAGTGAGTAACACTAACATTATTATCGCCATATTTACCACCTGTAGCGTGTAGAATTTGTATATCTCTTCCTCTATTTTTTTTTTAATACCCTGCTCCTCCTTGTAATCGCTTGGTCTTAATTATGAGCTCAGACCTTAGTGTGGCTATTTGATGGCATTTCCCTTGGTTTGTCTGAAATTTATTCCTTTGAGATGTTCTTATTTAACATCTCTAATGCATTTAATGTCTTAGATCAGGGTCTGACAAATTTTTTGTTTTTTGTTTTTTTTTTTCCCAGAAAGTGCTAGATGGCAAATATTTTAGGCTTTGCGACCTTACCTTCTCTTGCATCTAGGCAACTCTGCTATTGCATAAAAGCAGCCAGAGACAATACGTCAACAAATGAGCATGTCTGTGTTCCAAGAAACCTTTGCTTGTGGACATTGATATTTTAATTTCATACAATTTTCACATCACACAATATTAGTATTCTTTTTGATTTTTTTCCCTAAGCATTTACACATGTAAAACCTATTCTGAGCTCATGGGCTAGTCAAAGGCAGGCAATGGGCTGGACTTGGCCTGCAGGCTGCAGTTTGCTGACTTCTGACTTAGACCCAAGGCTGAAATTTTAGCTACAAGGTGGTCTTGGAGTTCTAGTCACCAGCTACATTTTTAAGACTGAAAGGAATCAGTTTGGATGTGTGTAAAGGCTTATAGGAATAGTGACTGTTAAGTATCTGTTTGAAAGAAGGACATGGATCAATGAAGAAAAAGGAAGGAAAAATTTCATCTGAGGGAAAGTCATTTTAGGCAGAAGCAAGAAATTAGAAGCAAAGAAGAGGAGAAGCTGTTTCAAGATGACAGAGTCCTTTGTACATTGTCGCTAAAAGCTTAACAATCTTGGGAATACTGGTCACTCTTCTCTTAAGCTCTGTTTGCCCTTTCTGCTGTTTTCTAGGTATCAAATCCTTTCAATATCTAAGGAAACAAAGTAAATTTTGAGCCACAACCGGCACGGGACAAAAACTGGTTGGCATCTACTGTGATGAACAGGACTGCTTTCCCTGTGAGGTCCTCCCCACACAGCACACTCAAATCCAACTTGGGGCAGGTGGAGCAGAGACCAGGAGCAGCTGCCTCAGAACTGGCCTCCTTCTTTCTATCACAAACTTTCAATCTGCACTTGGCTGCTATATTATGGGTGACCAAGAATGAACCCCTCCCGCCCCCAATCTAAAGTAGGGCTCAGCATATTACAGGTAACTGGTAAAATCAGTTTTACTCAGAAAGAAAGGCACTGACCCAACATTTACCATTCCTTTACCTCCATTCCCCACTCCTGTCTACAACTGCTGGTTACACCCAAGGTACAAACAGTCCCTGGAATCAGCCCAGTGTATGTGGGCACTCTGAGCTACACACCCATTCACACCATCTGGGCAATTTAAAAATAGGGCCAAATGTAGTGTTTAGACTGATCTATCCGGCTAAGATCAGGGAATTGCCTCTAAAAAGTCAGATGATTAATATTATTGTGTCAACGTCTAGGGTGTCAGTAATAAAAACAGATTCTGGCTGCATGAATTCATCTTGACTTTGTACATGACATTCAAGTTCTGGGTCTGGGAGAATTCCTCGGGAGTTCCAAGATTTTTCTTTTGTAGAATGCAAGGCCACTGTGTACATTTATGAGTGGTATGCCCTGCGCAAAGGCCCCTAGCCAAGGGAGTAGGGGGAGCTGAAATGCAGTCAAGATGCCCTTCTGAAACTATGCACCTGCAAGAGCTATGTCCACCTGGAGAGGGCGCCTTTCTTTAATGCCCATCGTGTTGGCTATTCAAGCCCTGACAGAATGCTTGCCTTTTTGCCACTTGGTCACTGGTCTCTTTATAGAATAAGTTAGATCCCCATTCTCAAAACAGGAATTATCTAGGATGAACCAAAGTTAAAATAAAACAATGAAAAATGGAATGGCTCTTAATACCGTAAAAAATGTCTTTCCTGGGTCTCATTTTAGTCATTTCTTCCTCTCATTTCTTTACACTTTAATTCAGTTGATAGGTTTTTCCTGACATACATCTGGTGGGGTTGTCTTTCAGAAGTAATATAAAAGAAACTTTCTGGTTCAGATCTCAGAGGAAAAACAAAGAAGTTTTTGTGACATGGATAATACTAGGTTTTGGGTTAGTTCTTGAGGTGTCCCTGGGACGTTTCAGTTAATGGCAGAGTCTACTTTTATTTTATAGTTGTCAGTACGTGAGTGGGTAGACTAAATACCCTTTGGTCTCGTTCCTATAATAGTTGTCATACTTCTTATTATAACTGTCCCAGGATAATTTTCCCAAAACAAATGCCAATGTTTTGGGTTTTCTCCTATTATCACATTCCTAAGTTTTACAGATATCTATGTCTATACAAACACACACACACACACATATATAAACACACATATATAATGTTTGGTATTTATCAATCAGGATTATTTGAATAAAGTTATAATTTCCTATAACTCTTAAATTTATCAAAATTGTTTCTATCACTTTTTCTTAAAAAATAATGAATTTTATTTGTAAGTTTAGGTTAGAAATCTTGAAAATTTTGTGAAACTTATAAATTTTTTTTTGTGTGGATTTAATTTGAAAAGCACATTCACATTATAGGATGAGAGAAGCTATTACATCATTTTTAAGTCTAGCATTTTCCAAATAATAAACTTCTTGAGGACATAAACTTTACATTATGGATTCTTCCATAGTGAACTGTACCTTGAATATAATAGGTGCTCAGAGCATCTTAGCCAAATGGATAAATGGATGGGTGAACAAATTACTATCTTTCATTTGATAAATATCTGCAAGTTGTTTGGTCTTTTACAGATTAGATGAACTAGGAACTATGAAAAGACTTGAGAAAAGTGAGGACTACTGATAAAGATTCACCGTTTCTTAAATTGTTAAAAAGTGTCCTATTAATATACATTTTAAGACATTATCCAGACATTCAGAAGCAAAAACTCTTTATCCTTCCTTGGCAACAAACAAAATTCTAATTGTGTTCAGGTATCTACCCTCCATGTGCTTTTGGGGCATCCCAGGGTGTGAGTAATGATTGGTGTAAACTAGATTAGTGGTCCTAGTCTTCTTATCAGTGACTGTTTTAGACATGGACATGTGACAAAATTCTGACCAATAACTATGACAGTGTGTTCTGAGGGGCCTCTGGGAAAGTTTCTCCTTGTGGAATACAGGAAAGTATCTCCCGTGGTGATAAACAGTCTCTTTTCTGCTACAGTGTTGTGTCTGTAAGTGGCATCTGGAACAGCCATTTTAAGGCCATGAGGGGAGTTAGCCTGAGAAGAACATGCTGAGGTAGGCAGAGCAGAAAGAGGGGAGGACCCTGGGTCTTGATGACATTGCTGTGCCACAGATTGAACCAACACTGAAACTGTTCTTCCTTCAAATTCTTGTCATGTGAGACAATACATAGTTTTGTTATTTAAGCCATTTTGAGTTGGATTTTCTATTGCATGAAGCCTAAAGCATTCTAACTGGTAACTCCTTCTTTATGTTTATTGATGTGTATAAATACTCATAGAATATGTTACTTGGGAATACAATGAACTTGGCTCAGTATTTTGTCTTATTGACATGCTCAATAAGTCCCTGATAGTTCTGAATAACTAAATGTTATGATCATATTCAGGACAGTATCTATATCTGACAACATGAAATTTGAGCAACTTGCTTCTTTGAACAAATTGCCTATTTTAGGCAGAAGATACAAGTTCCCCACCAGAGCTCATTAAGAGTTTCTCCTTCTCTTCCTTCTATTATATGAATTAATAAGAAGGAGAACTTCCTGGAAGGTGACTGGGGAATTTATAGTTATTTTGAATTCAAATATGCATGTGAAAAATGAGAATATTGCTTTAATTCCTTGCAGCATAGGATAGCATACACCAGTAAATTCTTTTAAGATTCTTCTAGCCGAGTGATCTCTTTCTACCCTGTATTCCTTAATATTTCCCTAAACTCCAGGGGCCAATAGAAGAGATAGGTCTTAGAATGTAGAAAACAATACATATTTAAATAATATATATTAAAATTAAAATTATACATATATTTAAAATACAAAGATAAATATTACATTATTGATTTAGATCAATGGCTTAAAAATATTTTTTAAAGTGGCAGAACCTTCCTCCATTTTTCTTCCGATAAAGTCTTATCAGAAAGTCAAAATAAGTATACTGGGCCTGGACTCTCATCCTTTCTATCTCTCTTAGCTTTTGGCAGTGGCTCCTCAGGCAACACTGATCTTCCTCGGGGTTCCTGGGATGGCACATTAACTTCCAGAGTGGCTTTGGGATTTCCCAGAGGAAGATTTGTGTTCTATGACAAGGACACAAACTGAACACAACATGTATTCAGTATAGCTATCGACACTTAGAAGGACAGAGAGGTTTAAGACATAGTCCAGACTTCAGAAATTTACAATCTGTTTGAAGAAATAACCAGTTGTGAAGGCAGTACATACTGAGCCCTAATTAAGTGATATACGATGCAAATTCAGAGGTGAAAGATTATTATGGACTGAAATTCCAATCTCACTCTGAACTGAAATGGATGGTATTGTATATACCTCTCTTCATATTTGTGTGAAGTAGAACTGCTCTGAGGAGGAGTATTTGTATTTTGATTTTTAGAAATATTGTCAATTTTTTGCAAAGAGGTTATATTGATGTACGCTCCCATCAGTTATACGCAAGAAAGCCTGTTACCCTATTTATTCTCAGTAACAGTGTTATCAACACTTCATCTTTACCAATTTGATAACTTAAAATGCTATGTCACCATAGAGTTAATTTGCATTTTATTTTTTAATATATATGATTCATTACATTTTTATATTGTTAAGAGCCATATGTATCTCTTCTTTTGTGAACTGTCTATTCATATTCTTTGACCATTTTTTTTTAGTTGTATTGTTGGCTTTTTAATATAAGATCTCTTTAAGAAAACTAGCCCTTTGCGTATAACTCCTTAATTTTAGATATGAACAGATATAAGTTTATTGTTTCATTGTTCATTCTTCAACATTTATTGAGTACCCATTCCATGCTAGGCACCAAAGTTGGCACAGGAATTAGATATAGCAACTATACACAGGAGGCTTTCAGGCTATAGGAGATACAGTTCTTTTCCCATGTTTTATGTTTCATTTGTTATAGAGTTATGCATAGGGAGTTATTGGAGCTCAAAAGTTTTCTGTTAATGAGCTGAAATGATTGGATGAACAATAAAATTAAGACATATAATATCCTGTTTCTTAAATTGGGCACTGTTTACTATTCACTCTGAAAATTCACTGAATTGTACATATACGATTTATGCACTTTTCTGTATTGTTATATTTTTGCAATAAGTTTTAAAAATTTATGATATAGTTATTCCATAAAGTTTATTTTTCTTGCTTTTATTTCAACACAAATCATAAGTGTTATAATCGAGATTCTTTTTTACATAATTTGTGTACTGTTGACTGTAATGTTAAATAAGATAACTTATCTATACTCATTGTAGTTTAGTCTCAATCGAGATTGTGCCTTGATCTCAAATGGCCAAAAAATAGTTTCTACAGAAATTTGTTTTAGGATTATTTACAGGTGAGTCTTCTCCTTCATATTCATGCAAATGATTTTTTTTGTTCTAATTTCTTTATAATTTATTAAAATGCCACTTTTCTTGCATTTTTTCACATGTAGTTTCATTTAGAAAAATGATTTACTCTAAAATTAAAAAATACTTTAAATTTCTTTTAAAAATAAAACATCTGCATTTAGATCTGTTTCTTTTTATAATAAATAAGAAGTAATAGTTCACACCAAATAACTGTAGCCAGGACAAACACAGAAGAAATTCGTTTTCTAACAAGGACCACAATTTGCTCTTTATTTGAGGATCTTTTGTTGTTTCACTTAATTTGTCTATTGTATTCTCTATCTTGTCTATGTTAACTCTAATTGCTTTAATAGTATTTAGTTGGCATTAACATCATGTATTCAAAAGTGACTGTAAGGTCAAATTTCCTATGTGTTTTATCAAGACTTCTATCTTTTGGTAGATCCATAAAATATTGTGTGTAGTCTTTGAATTTTGCCAAAGAATGTCGTCACTCTCAGCATACAAGAAGTCATATCTCTTGGTATTAAATATAAACAATGAGTCATATGTGACTTCTGTATTTTTAACCAAGATTCTGCCTTGTATACATTTTTCTTTCTGATTATGTTAGTGTCATTCTCCTAGGCTTTTATTTGATAATTGAAAAAAATTCATTAAAATAAAATTAAAATTGTTTTTTAAAGTTTTTGAAGACAAATAAATGGTTTTAATATTTTAATAAGTATTACAGAATTTGCAATTCTTTCTTGTATTGTCCATTTAGTTGCCCATGTAAATGTGATGGACAATGAGATGTGCCATCTGGATCCCCTGCAGGACCAAGATCTCTCATCTGCAAGAAAAAGATGTTTGTTTCTGTTAACTTCCTTTCCAAAATTTATCTCCGCTGAAAGGAGCTGCCTCACCCAGGGTTCTTAGGCCTTCTCCCTGAGAACAGCCTTTGTTCAATGGTGGGTCAATTTAGAAGCACCACCATTGGGACAATTTAGAAGCACCACCATTGGGACAATTTAGAAGCACCACCATTGGGACATCCTTGCTCCAGAGCTTCCAGTAGTATTATTAATACAGCTTCTGTTTCAATTGTAACTGTCTCAAAGTTCAATTTCCTCTTATGTTCAATCCTTCTTCCTTCCCTGCCCCTCCTCACTGAAGGTTCCCCACCCCCTTGAAAAAGTCAATTAAACTTCAGAGTCTCAGAGTTTGTTCTCAGGAAACCCAACCTAGAATAGTAAAGAACCAGCAACAATCTTCATGCATGTTATCTAGGCTTACAGATAAATTTTAGAGTCATTTAAATAGTTTAACATCATAAAATGTTCCAAAATATGTGGAAATGTCACAAATACTGTGCTAATTTGTGAACACCTCTGGGACTACAAATTGAAACTCAGAAGAAGCAAGAAAAAGGATGTTTAGCAGTCATGGGAAATGATTTCTTGTTGTGTAAGAAGCTAATGCATTCATGCTATCTGAGAGCAAGAATTTAAAAGGTTAGTTTTTTTTCCCCTTTGATGAAAAGTTTCTGGCACTCAATACTTCCCAAACTTGGAAGCAATATCTGCATCTAGGATTGGTAGAAGTGCAACCTCTACCACCTACTATGGCATGTGGAGGCAGTTGCCCAGTGTTTTGAGGTCATAGGACAAGAGATATGGAAGAGCATTTCCAGAAGCCTGATATGAATGATTCTCAGGACAGTAACATGTTTCCTGTGGGGTTTTCAGAATGAGAAGAAAACACAGGCTCCTGGAGAACACCAACAACTAAGAGAAGGACTGAAGGAGGCAAATCTGAGACCCACGAGGAGCAGTTAGAGAGGAAGAGAGTAGGAGAACCGTCAGATTGAACCATGTGAAGTTGCTGATATTTGACTTTTAAAAAAATTAATACACAAGTTTTTAGAGATCAGTTTTAAATTCATTGTAAAATTGAGTAAAAAGTACAAAGAGTTCTCACATATTCCCTCCCTGCCTCACCTGAAACAGCCTCCCTCATTATCCATCTCTCCCATCGGAGCGGTACATTCGTTACAGCCAATGAACCACCCTTGACATCACTACCAACCAAATCCATAGTTCACATTAGGGTTTGGTTTTGGTGTTATACATTCCATAGGTTTTGACAAATGTATAGTAACGTATTCATCACTATAAACATCACACAGAATAATGTTACTGCCCTAAAAATTCTCTGTGTTCCACCTACTCATCCTTTCCTCGCCCAGACTCCTGGATATTTGACTATTTTTGATTTATAAAAACTCTTCATGTGGTTCAATGTAAAGAAGAGAAAGGATCACATTTCTCTAAAGGAGAAGAAGAGCCTAAGTGTGAGTGTGGTTAATAATGCTCACTGGGTAAGTGAGATGAGGGATCAAATCAGCTCTTTGGATTTTGCATCTAGGGCCTTGACAAGACCAGTTGCCGTGAAATGGTGGGGCTGGAAGTGAGGTCCTAGCAGGGAAAATTGTGATCAGACAGTGAAACACAGGCAATCAAGAGAGTAGAACTTATGACAAGAAGTTTCCTTGTGAAGAGAAGCTTCTTGGCATCTCAGATTCTTTATTGGTTTGGTTGTTCCTCGATGGTATCTCAAAAGTCCAGGAAACAATGAAATGTTTGCTGTTTGGAGAGCGAGAGGAAAACAGGAAGGTCAAGTTTTGTTGTTGTTAGAAGACAAAGACTTAAGGTGTTTAAGAAAAAAGGGCATTGAGTAGAAAAGGAAAAATGAAAGCTGAAGGAACAAGAGAAAATAATAGATGATAAAATGTAAATAGAAAACTAATAGGAAATAGTGCTTTAGTAATGAAATGAGTGGTAGTGTTGGAGAAGATGAGAGAGTGGAGGGTTGGGGATGAGGATCTAAGCTTGGGTGGAGCAGTGAATCTTGACTTGGAGAGGGATGCTGGTCTCCTTCTCACACATGTGCATTTGTACAGAGCAGACAGGGCATTCATTATTTATTTGTAGAGTGCTGGGAAAGACTATTTTGACCATCTACTGATTTTTTTGCTGTACTATGCACAGAATGGAAAGAAACAGGTATTTGCTTTCTGCAAAGCAAGCTCTTCTATTTTTCCTTGGTGCAAAATGCACAGGATGACTTGATATCAGAGGAGTGAAGACAAATCATCAGAGCTTGCACTGTATTCCTTTTATGTATGACAGGACTGTTGACCCTTCCCTACATGGGATCAGTTGGTTCTGTGTGGGTTGTTGCCTACACCTACAAATAGTACCCAGAAATGTGAGTGTTTTCTCCTCCCTCTGTATCCCTGCTCCAATCTGTTATCTACTGGTATATAACAAACCACTCAAAACTTAATGGCAGGGTGGAGAAATGACTCCTTGCTTCAATTCACACTGCCTATTTCCCTCCCATCCATACAGGAAAGGCAGGAGAGTGCACTCCTAGTAGAGATGGCATTTCCTTATTACATACCATGACAAAAGAATATTCCTCAACATGTTATAAAATTCTACTTGATATCTGAGTTGACTACAGGCATGGAACATCTCTTTTGTGTCACTTCAAATCTTCTCAACCTTGCCTGTCTCTTTTTTCTCCCTCCGTTGAGGCAACCAGCTTCATGCAGTTCCAACCAGACAGTACCTTATCTCAGATGCCCTCTGAGTGCATCTTATCCACTCTGGGACTTCTATGTTGATGCCTTAGTGTAGATTCCTCAGGAACACATTTAGTGCCCACACATGCTTAGCAGAATAGATTATGGCTGCCATTCTTTACTTCCTTCCCATAATAAAATTACACACTGAAATTCATTGTCAATTTTTTTTTTTTAATGCTTCCCAGTAAAATAGGTGGATATTTTATCTCTGCATGTTGATTTTGGGTTTTGCTTTGGTCAATGGAATGTGAGTGCATGGGATACAGGCAGAGGTTTTAAATGTGCTTATGTGGTTTGCCTTGGCTTCATGTTTCTGCTATTCACCATGAGAGAACATATACCAAGAAGTTTCTGGTGCAAGAGAGACATGTGGAGCATACTTGAACTCAGCCCACTCACAGCCCGAAGCAGAGCATGGCCAGCTGACTTACAGACCCATGAGTGAGAAAAACACAACTTTTTATGGTAAGCCTCTATATGTCACCTGGCCACCATGCCTGCTTCCGGGGTCCCACTCTCCAATAAGGTATTCGTGTAGAAGATTTTGCTTCACACTCTTCTTTCTGAGGAACCCAAGCTAAGACACTATATGTTCTCTTCTAATTTTCATTGGTTGCAGGTTTATATACATTGTTCAGATATTGGAGGTTCTAAAGTGTTCACCACCCATCACCCCTTCACACTTTTGCTAGCAACTAGAGAGTCAAATTCTTTCAACCTTTTTGAACAAGCTTAGGGGACTTGAGGATAGAGTATGCATGTATAGGAGGGTTAGTGAGCAGGTGTTGACTTGATTGAGCCTGAATTTTATTTTCTCATCCTATCTGTCTGAATCCTCAGTCTCCTCTGTTAGTCATTAATATAGCCCTTGCTACCATCTACCCCTAGTTTCTTGCTCCTAGGAAGTTGGCAGTCCCAGCAATAAGTCCTCTGTGACTCTCAGAGGACTTTCTAAAGATAAAATGGCCTGACTAGGGAGTTTCTCATCACCGAAGGGGAGTTAAGATAGCTGGATGACCATTTGTTAAGTATGTAGAAATTAAATAAGTAAATAAATAAAATCATAGCTTCTACTTGTTTGGTGTAAGGTACAATGTTAAGCATCTTAAATACATAACCTTATATCTTTATAATAATCCTGCACATTGTCTGTTTTCTTCCTTTTTCATTTGAGGGGTTTGAGACTCAGAGTAAATAGCTTGTCTCAGGTCATGAGACCAGGAATAGCAAAGCCAGACATTTTGTCTAACTTCAAGGCCTACTCTTTTTTTCATTAGTACATATGTCAACTTCATTATGGGCTAGGGGCTTAAGTCATCTTGACCTTAAGATCTCTTAAATGAGAGATTTTACAAGTTTATGAACTTTTGTGTTAAGGCATGATAGCAAAAGGAAATAATACTGTATGAAGTTTCCTTCTCACTTGTTTTTCTTCATTTTTGGGGGGGTTGGGAAGGTCTAGAAATTAAAATGATTAACACGTCTTTGTAACTCTTAACAAATAAGTGAGTACAGTGGTTTTCACACTCAAATCAAACCCAAGGTTGTTTTCTGACTCTAGAAAGCCTTTGCAGAATCTAGTCATTTATCAGTTAGGTGAAACGTGTGCCTGGCTGCCCCTACTAGAGTGGAGAGAATGAGCCATGGAGGTCTGTGGGAGTATGGAGGTCATGCTAAGAGAGATGTAGGTGATGTTTAAAGAGACAACTTTAAACATAGTCAGAGATATCTTATACCTGTGTGGCTTCTGGGTGTTTGGTAAGGATTATAAGTACTAAATATAATACAAAAGGGAAAAAAGGCAGGGGAGTGAGTTTGGTCCAAGGACTTATGATCTGACTCACAGAGACATGAAAACATTTGAGAGAAGAGGAAAAAGGAGTGTGTTTTAGGCAGATATGAGTGCACACACAGGACAACAAATTTGTGACTTTGAGAGTGTGCTGGAACTTTTTCATACCCCAAGTAAGAAAGTGAATGCCACTTAGGCTATGCTAAAGCCTGAAATATGCTAAATGAAAATACTCACTGGGCATTCTGTTTTTATGTTAGTATGAAAACCAGTGCCAATTGAACCCCACTTTACAGAGTACAGGTACCTAAAACTACCATTTAACTTAAAAACTGAGATGCTGGGTCTTGAAAATCTATAGTAATGGGACTTGTGATTAAGACTGAATATCATAAGTATTATTTCACAAGAAAGAATAATTAAATATAAATTATGATGAATAATTAATCACCTTTACGAAAACCCACTTTGTAGGTCAGGAAGGGGTAAGTATTGCTGTAGTATAACTCATGTTTTTGTGGTTTGAGATTCCCACTAATATTTTGTTTCCTTGAGTTCCTATATACTATACTATATTATATAGAGTTAGACATGTAGTTTTTGCTCTAATAAAATATTGCTTTGGAAAATCTGTTATTCTCTGCCTGTTAACAGGAATCCAATATAATACAAATTAGAGAAGGTACTGTAAGAATTGGGTAAGAAAAATATAGGAAGGAGGTGCAGAAATGGAAGAGAGTGGACAAAAGATAAAATTATACTTGCTAAAGATAGCATTTTGCAAAAAGAAAACAGATATGGGGTCCAAAAATTTGGGGAAACACTACATATGCTATTCCTTTCAGACAGTCACCGTGTACATTAGCATATTAAAGGTTCTGAGACCTGTTATAAAAATGATTTAAATTTAAACGAATGTTTACCAAGTAATTTTTATCCTTTTACTTTTTTTTAAAGCACGCAATGTCTATTAATAACTCATAGAACTAATGTTTCATATCACACTTGGGATGCTGGTTTAGGACCCTTCTTGGTTCTATCCTTGGCCTCTGTAGGTTACTAATACCTGCCTTAATCAGTTTGAAGCCGAGACTTAAAAAAATTAATAATAATAATAATAATAATAATAATAATAATAACAAACAACTTAAAATTATATAGCACTTTTCATTTATGAAATGTTATCACATACTTTCTCTGTTGATCTTCATGGCAACAGTCTGTGGTAGATATCGATTTTCTAGATGAGGAAACTGAGGCATAAAGAGTTTAAGTGGTTATTACGATAACACATGTGGAAGGGAAGTGAGTTGAACCCTAGTCTCCTGCACCTAAATAACAAACCCATATTGATCATGCTATTGAAAATGCTTTTTTATGAACCTATGTACTTGATTGAACGTACATAACTAGCTGTGAGGGAGAGGATGGGAGAAAGAGAAGTGTGCAAACATCAGTGAAGTTCCTAACCTTTCTGTGGATGACCAGCACTCCCTGCTAGCGCAGAAGTGGTGATGTGGAGCATTTTCCTATTTTCCTTAGGCCAGCATCCAGCTCCAGAGAATTTTCCTAAAGAATACTGAAGTAGATAAAGGAGAGAAAAGTAGGCTGGGCCACTCTGGAAGATCAGACCAAAGGAAGCAGAATCTATCCATCTTCAATATCTTTAATGGAGTAAATTGGAGTAAATTGAGTAAATTGGACAATTGATAAAACAAAGATGGTAACATTTGTTAGTTCTCAGAAGGATTTGTAAATAGTCACAACCAAAAGTCTTTAACAAGAATTCTTAATGGCATACGAAATTTAAAATTTTATAATTGTATTCTCAAGAATTACAGGTTTAATCTCTAATACGTATGCATGTATCTCTCTCTCTCTCTCTCTCTCTCTCTCTCTCTCTCTCTCTCTCTCTGTGTGTGTGTTTGTACAGCCACATGAAGCATGGTATAGTTAGACTACAAGATTTTGATCAGTAAAGAAACATAATTCTTAGGTCAAGCTTTTGAATTCAAGGTTGGGGGAGATTTTCATTGTATGAATCCAAAAACAACCGTAAAAAAGACTTATGAATAATGGTGGGGAGAAATTCAGGTCACACTATGTCCAAATTCATACTTTTTTCCAAATAAAGAGACCTCTAAAAATGTAATCTTTTTAGATATGGAAAACATTTTCATACAGTTCTTTTTTAGGAGTCCATTTGCAGATAATCTTCCAGAACATATTTCCATGTAGGAGCGAGCTTTGTTGGATTTTCCTGAATTTTCAGCATTTGCATGGATATATGTAACAATGTGTAGGAGCACAATGAGCTGCAATGACATAGTTAATGAAGCAAGTGGTTGAATTAGAAAATGTGGGTTAAAATGGAACTTCTAGTGGGCAGAGAAATTGAGAATGTGTTGTAATTGGTCTGTTGCTACTAGATTTGATAGAAGAATGGGGTATTTATCTACATATCACATTGGCATGTGTGACCAGAGGATTGAGACAGAAGACTATCATTGGGGACTAGAATCCTGAGCATTTCATTGATATTCTATCCTGTAGGATTTCATTCAGCTGAGAATAAAAGATAGCCTTGCATTAGTAACAAATTGTTTACATCAGAAGAAGTTTCCTAGGCTGTCCAGGGCTGGTACAGGGGCTCAACCACATGACCAAAAACCAGGCTTCTTCTATCTTCCCACACCATCATCTTTAGCATGTGGCTATTGTCCTCCAGACTGTATGCTATCGGTTTTATTTCTGGGAATCGGTCTATACAACACTCCAAAAGAAGGTTGAGAGGTCAACAGGACTTCGTGAGTTTGTCTTTTTTTCTTAAAAGTGTTATTTTTATTATAAAATATATCATACATACAAAAAATCTTAATAATGTAAAAGTAGTGTGGGTGCGTTTACACACATACATGTGATTCAAAGTAAAACATAATAAAACCTGTGAACACCTGCCCTAGAATAAGAAATAGAGTATAACCAGTATCCTGGAAACTTCCTGTAATGCTCCTCTATTCCATTTCCTTCTCTCCTGACCAGAGAAAAATATTGGTTTATATTTTGTCATTTTCTTGCTTTGCTTTAATTTTGTCATATAAATGTATATATTTATGCATCTTTCAGCACTATATTTTTTAGTTTTGCATGTTTTTGACGTTTATGTAAAAAGTCATATTTTATGTTTTTTTCCTGTGATTTATTTATTTATTTTTGCTCACTATTATATTTGAGATATTTATCCATTTTTATGCAATTCATTGTCACTGAATTATGATTTCTTTATTGTTTGACTACATATCAGTCCATTCTCCAGTTTAGGCTTTTTCTGTCCCCCCCTCACCCCATTTTAAGAAATGAGGCAATTATCTCCTTGTGCATGCTTGGATTCTTTTAAAGAATCTATACCTAAGAGTGGAATTGCTGTGTTACAGTTTATATTAATTATCAATTTCTCTAGGTAACAGCAAATTGTTTTTACTTATTGTATCAACTTCTTTCCCACCATCACTGTTTCAGATTCCTGTTTCTCCACATTATCACCAATACCATTGTCACTGAATTTTTGTAGACTTATGGGTGTAAAATAGTATCTCAATGTGTTTTACTTGTATTTTTTAGGTTACAAATGAGTATATTTACTTCAAAATCTTTTGGCTATTTTTAGTTTTCTTTTCTATGAAATGCCTGTACGAATCTTTTATCTATTTTCCTATTGTTTTTGAGATGAAGTCTGATTTCTCATTTACTTTAAGGAGTTCTCTATATTTTCTGAATTTCAATTCTCTGTTATTTATATGTGTTACAAATATATTCTCCTATCTTGTGGCTTTTTACCTGATCTTTATTGTGTCTTTTAATAAACTTGGCTAAGAAAAAATTTGTAATTTCTGTTCGTAAATCTTTCCCTTTGGTTTTGTGTGTTTTGTGTCTCAAAAAAAAAAAATCCTTCTCTCCTCTGAGATCATAAACAAATTTTCTTCTAAAGGTTTTTAATTTGCTTTTCACATTTATGTTCATAATTTATTTGAAATTTATTGATTTTTGAATATAATATGAGGTTGGAATACAGTTTTATTTTTTCCATATAGATCCCCATTCATCTCATTATTGTTCGAGGCTAACTTTTCAAGCTTCCATATGGGTATAGAGCTATTTCTGGGCTCTCTATTTTGTTCTAATTGTCTAGTTTATTTTGCTAAGCTAAAACTACTCTCCCATAATTACACTCTTGTAATTACACTCTTGCTTTTTTGTCCTTCTTCATCAGGAGTACCTTAGCTATTTGGTCTTCTATAAAAATTTTAACTTGTCAAGTTCTATGAAAAATTCTGTTGGGATCAGATTGATGTTTCACTGAATTGGTCACCTTAGGGATAATTAATATATTTATAATATTAAGTATTTCTAACTTATTATATATTAAATACTTAATATATAATCACATGTACTTAGTCTTTTAAGAATATACCATTTAAAAATATGGTATCTAGGAAGAAATTTGGAAAATATATGTAATGACTTAAAAGAAGAAAATAGAAAAACTTATTGAAGATATGTTTTCTAATGTTTTGTTACTGGTGTACAGAAATAGAATTGACTTTTATACATTGATCTTATATCCAACAACCTTGCCAAGCCCTCTTTTTAATTCTAATTATTTTTCTCTCTATTCTTTTGTGTTATATATGTTCATATGTTATATATTCACGTGTTCATAATCATGGTTTCCTTTTCCTTTTCAATCCTAATACCTTTTCTTTTTCCTGCTTTTGTTGTAGGAAAAGCATCAATACAATGTAAGAGCATCAATACAATGTTGAATAGAAGTGGTTAGAGCAGGTATTCCTATATCAATCTTTATTTAAAAGGGAATGATTTTAACATACACCATTAAATTTGAAATTCACTCTAGTTTTTTTTTTTCTTTAAGTGTGTTCACTTTGAGCTCTATTTGCTAAAGTTTCTTTTAAAATCACAAATGGACATTGAACTAAAACAGGTATTTTTCCTACATGGTTTAAAGTGAATAGCTCTTCTAGTCTTTATTAATGTAGCGTGATGCCCGTAAAAACATGTCACTCAGCTCTCTGCTGCAGGGAGCATAATTGTCTGTGACCACCCCCTCACCCCCACCACTCCCACCCCCACTCACTGGATCCAATGCCATGGTCGCACTGAGGCCGAAACTTCCTTTGGGCTCCTCCAAGCCAATGACCAAACAAGGTGAGAATACTAATGCAGGTTATTTCCACAAAATGTGAGAATCCCTGATGAACCACTATGGCTTGAGAACGCCACATTGGTGTGTTTATTATGCTGATGTTTATTACTGGGTATATATTAAATCTGTTTATTTTTATGCACAGAACAGCTCCATTAGATATTTGTCGGAAGTCTCAAACTTCTAAAAGAAACAATTGATACATATTTCCTTTTTTGAAACATGGTTTACTGGTGACTGGATCCTTCAGGATACACAGGATAAAATAAGAACCATAACTCTGGAATAATTGTTCAGCAATGAAGAAATAGTTACACTGAGAGTCAAGCTAATGTTGGGGGAAAAGAACGACTGTACTCCATTTGAGAGATCATAAAGTAGTCAAGGAAGACAATATTGGACTTAGTCTGTTTTACAAAAACTTATTTCAAAATATTTTGGAGGGTTTTCACATTGTCAGAGTCTCCAAAAAAGGAGAGAATTAAAAGTGGATGGGTATCCCTTAAAATGAAATATTGACAATGTGATATGAAATGACTATAGTAAGGAAAATATAGAAACAACCCAGAATGAATGAGGTTACAGGAGGGCTTGCTGGTGAGCTCAACATTGAAAAAGCCATATACAAAAAAATGGAAGGTGAAAAAGTAGGCAAATGTCAGAGAGTCATAGTTCCAGATATCGATTCTAATGTTTCTTTTTTTGTCCCTCTATTTTCTCTTTCCACCTTTCTTTCCTCTCTATTCAAGTAAGAAAGTGACTCTTAGCTTTATTGTTTCAGAAGAAATTTGTGGTTAAGGTGGAACATCTAAAAGACTGTCTAGTTTTTGTTTCCAAGAATTGAAGTCCTTAGGAGCCCTTAAGCAAAAAGGGCAGATTGTCTAGGAAGGGTGGGACTTTTCCAGGTTCGAAAGAGATAGTCCTTAAGATGTCAGGAAGCAGAATGGTCTACAGATGCTTGAGTAGAGGTGACCTGTGCACTGCTTTTTGGCTATCCTTGTTCCTGGCCACATCCTGTGATCCTGTAGCACAGAATTTACTACAATCAAAGGTTCATAAATATTTGTTAAATATATGTTAGTGTAAAACCTAGAATGAAATGACTTGAGAAGAATTCTAAGTATAACAAAAAGAACTTTTGAAGAGCTCCCTAATAGAAAGGAGAAAAAGGAAGGAGAGGATATCAAATGACAATAGGATGACAGAATTACTAAATTCTTATTTCATTTCCCAGTATTTTAGAATAGAAAATTATCTGTCAACTGAGATATGTAAAATAAACATGGTTAAGAGAATTTCTCCGGGTAAATGTGCTGGTTCATCTCCATCTCTATCCTTTTCTGCCTGGCTCCATACCCTGGGAGGCAACTCCAAATGGATCCTATCACATAGCCTCTTTTGCTAACTGGCTTCTAGTTGGGTTTGGACAATGAGAGGCAGTGGTAAGAAGTTGAAAGCTGTATGAGAGAGGGGTGGGGTGTTTCCTCCCTGCACCCTCCCCTGCTTTGCACCACATCCCTTCATATCTATAGCTTTCCAACAGATGACCCCTCTTCTGGTTCCTGTTCTAGTTTGCAGAGGGCTCCAGTAACATTTCTTCCTTTTGTCCCTTTGGGCCTACGAGGCTTTTCTGGCTATTCTTTGTTCCTCTGGATCTACTCATCCTTCCTTTCCACTTTGCTCTGTACCTAGAAGGCTAAGGGTAGGCTTTCACCAAAGGCCTCCCTGTCCTCTGGCTTTCAGGTGAGTTCGGCCAATGGGTGACATCAATGGGATTTCAGAAGGTGGGGGTGAAGACGGTGAGATTGAGGTTTTCTTTCTCCTGTACTCCCATTCATCTCCGTCCTCCCTTTCCCTGCCATGCTGGGTTGGCTGTGGGCAGTGGCCTCTACCAAAGGCCACATACAACTTCTGTCAAGACTATCTCATTCCGTCATTTTTGTGGATCTTAGTAACAGTTCCCTCCAGTTACTTATTCAGGCTTAAGGGATAGTCACCTGCCCTGCTCTTACTAGTTCCAGGATGCTGCATTATCCCTCCTTCTTTATCCTAAACTTTGCCCACAGTTTTGTAGTGGATCCTTTCCTCAATTACTCAGTTTAAATGTGTCATTTATTAAAATAAAATTAAAAAAGTAGTAAATGTGTGTCATTTCTTTCTTGCTGGTATCCTGGTTGATTCAGGGTCTTACCAGCTTCCTATCATCTCTGGCGTTCTTTGTTTCCTTAACTCTGCCCACATCCTTGTAAGCAGTCCTATTAAAGTCTCCTTGTGTTATCCCTCCTGGAAGTGAGGAGGGAATTCTGTGTCCTGCCATGATCCTGACTGAGACACTAAGTGAAGATATAGTAAAAAATTTCCTTGTCGCTTTAAGGGCACTTGCATTCTTAGACACAGACAGAAATCACTTACATTAGCCTTCTAGGAATTATTATCAATAATTTCTAAAGAGATGTGGAGGATAGGAGTCATGACAAGAAAGTAGAGATGACAGTTGTGGTCCTCGAAGTTCCAAAAAAAAAAAAAAGAGAAAAGTGGCTTCCAGAAAGTTTATGTCCATGAAAATATAGGCTCCCAGAAAAATGCCAGAATGAAATATTAAATAGATATTTTATGATTAGTTACAAAGAAAAGCGATCGTCACTAAGAATCTAGCATAGGTTCATTAGAGAAAGGAATAAATAAACTTTTTACATTTTACATAGGTGCTTTGGTCTAAAGAGATAAAGAATTTTTGTCCATAGTGTATATGAATTTCAAATAAAATTTGATAAAATATATTGTGATTTTCTAGTGAATAAATGAATGCTGGCTGAGAAATATTTAGGTGGATCAAGTGGTAGTTTACCACTGGAATCCAAAGACTGCTAATTTATGACTAGTTTCAACTTGAAAGTATGTTTCCTGAAGTGTTCTCCATACCTTTGTCTCATTCTTCTCTTGTTTAAAACATTGTTTTTGATTTGAATGAAGCACATAGAATGCATGTTTATCATTCACAAATTTGATAAATTGTTGGGGAAGCAGATAATATTCTGGCTTAAAAATATCATGATTTGAAATTGACACAGCCAGTTGGAATTTTGGACTTAAAACTAAAAGATAAAATACAATAAATAGAGTTAGGCATAAGGACTGGAAAGGAAAAGAAAAAAGTGCCATAAAAAAGGAAGACAGGATGACATGATGACATGGTTTCATATGCAGAAAGTCCAAAAGAACCTACAACTGTATTAATATGTGAATTAAGCAAGGGCTCTGTACACAAGGCATATATATAAAAATCAATTACTGCATTTTTATATATCAGCAACAGACAATAAAGTAAAAAATATCATTTATAAAACATTAAAAAACATTAAGTGCCTAGGAATAAATTTAACAAAAGATATGCAAGACTTTTACCTCAAACACCACAAAATACTATCGAGAGAAATTAAAGAATGCTTAAACAAGTGGAAGAAGATACCAGTCTAATGGATTGGAAGACTCAGCTTTGCAAAGAAGTCAGTTTTATACAAGTTAACCCAGTCAAAACACCATAGATTATTTTGTGGAGATTGCCAGATAATTCTAAAATACATATGGAAACACAAAAGACCAACAATACCAAAAGCATTGTAGAAGAAGAAGAACAAAGTTGGAGGATGTACACTACCAGATATGTCAAGACTGATTAAAATAATGTGTTATTTCCAAAAGAGAGGCCAAAATATGGCCAAAGTAACAGAACAGAAAGTCTAGAAACAGAATCCACATATACATATTACCTGATTTATGACAAAGAGTCACTCAGTACAATGAGGGAAAAATAGTCTTTTCAGTAAATGGCATTGAGTTGATTGGCTATCCAAATGGAAAAAAAACTATATCTGATTCTTGCCTCATACCATACCCTTAAATTTAATTTTAGTTGAGGTACCAATCTAAATTTAAAAGGTAAAACAGCAAAGTTTTAAAAAGAAAATATAGAAGAATAACTACATGATCCTGGAGCAGGCAAGGATTTCTTAAACAGGACATAAAAAGTGCTAATTATAAGGGGAAAATAGAAAAGGTAGACTATATAAGAGTTAAGGGATTCTGCTTTTATAAAAAATATTACTAAGAGAATAGAGGCAGCATATTTACATAATAAAGTATTATCCAGCAATGAGAATGAACCAATAACATTTAGTCATGACAATATAGGTGAATTTCACAAACATAATGTTTGGCAAAAAGTGTACATATTGCATGATTCCATTTATATAAAACACAAAAGCAGATGAAAATTAATGTTTGTTGTTAGAAATCAGGGCACTGGTTGCTCCTGGGCAGATAGTGTCTAGAAGGAGACATGAGGGACTTCTGAGGTGCAGCTAGTGTTCTTTTTTTTTTTTTGACCCAAGTGTTAGTTACATATGTGCATTTGGTGAGTAAAAATTGATTAAATTATTAATTCAATTATGACATGGAACTTTCAGTAAGCATATAATTAATAAATAAATAATTTAAAAATTAATAGAGATAAATATAAAGTTTTGAATTAAAGTGTAAACAGGAGACTTTGCGGAAACATGTTGGAGTGAGAGACGTCCTCAGATCTCTCCCCTTGAAACAACAATAAGCTGAACATCTAAAACTCAACAAAAAACACCCAAACTGCACACCATGTCTGAGAGTGAGATCTGTGCATAAGAGTTACCACAGGTCAAAATCCCAGGTGTTGGGCAGTGGACTGGGACAAATAAAGAAGCTGCCTCTTGCAGACGTGAGAGCTCCTTGTAGGAGGAGGGTGAGAGCTGAAGGTGCAAGAACTTCCCTGAACAGCCCTGCCTGAGACTGCTGTGAGCTTCCCGCTCTGGGTGGAAGGGCCCAGTCTTCAGGGCAGGAGACAGAGAAGTGGGACGGGACCATGGAGAAACAACAGCTGATTTTTTACTGACCACAGTTGCAAAATGGAGGCTGAGCAGCAGCCCCCAACCCCTAACCCAGAGGGCCCCTCCTCCCATTCCCTCTGAGACCGATCACCGTGGAGCCCCAGGGGAATCTGAGCAAACGCAGCCGAGTCTGTTGCTGACACTGACAGGGGCTGAAACTGAGGGTAGTGAGCATGATTAAATATCTAAGGGATCCAATTAGATGCCACCTACTGGAAACCAAAAGAAAAGTGCCTTCTTTGCAGCAGGCTAAAGAAAAACCTTTATATAATAAACCTTCTTTCTGGACTGGAGACACTTCCATTGATGCCCGGGTGGAGAAATAGTCCATTAAACACCACAAACAACAAAGGTGACAAGTTATTTCAGGAAAAAAAAAAAAAAAAAACCCCCAGAAAAAAAGCCTATAGTCCTAGAAATATGTGACTTAAATGACAGAGAATTCAGTATGGTACTTCTGAAAAAAGTCAATGAGGTCCAAAAAACACTCAAATAACCAATTTCAGGAATTGAAAATACAACTAGGTGAGCACAGGAATTCACAACTTAATGAGCAGAGCAAGGAGAATGAAACCTTCGAAAAGAACCAAATATAACTTCTGGAGATGAAGAACACACTGCAAGAGTTGAAATGAAAAATAGCAAGCTTGGGAAACAGAGTCAACCAAATGGAAGAAAGGACCAGTGATACAGAAAACAGAAATGTAGAAATAAATCAGAAAGAAGAAGAGAGAAACTGAAGAATGAAAAATAATGAAAGAGAAATTCAAGAACTAGCTGATACCATCAGGAGTGGAAACAAGAATAATGGGATTACTCGAAGGCGAGGAAAAGGAGCAGGGACTAAAGAGCATTTTCAGACAAATAGTGGACGAGAATTTTCCAAATCTAAGAAATGAGCTAGAACATGGAATTCAAGAAGTCTACAGAACACCCAATTATTTCAACCCAAAAAAGCCTTCACCAAGACACATTGTATTAAAGTTATCAAAAATTATGACAAAGATAGAATTCTCAAAGCACCCAGAAAGAAGAAAATG
>NW_006442484.1:65750275-65752954 GCF_000325575.1 Pteropus alecto
CACATGTTGGAGAGGATGTGGAGAAAGGGAACCCTCTTACACTGCTGGTAGGATTGCAAATTGGTACAGCCACTATGGAAAACAGTATGGAGGTTCCTCAAAAAATTAAGAATTGATCTATCATATGATCCAGCAAACCCTCTACTGGGTATTTACCCCAAAGACTTGAAAAATCATATCTATAAAAATATTTGCACACCAATGTTCATAGCAGCATTATTCACAGTGGCCAGGACATGGAAGCAACCAAAGTGTCCTACAATAGATGATTGGCTAAAGAAGCTGTGGTACATGTATACATCTCTTCTTATTCAACCATGAAAAGAGATGAAATACTGCCATTTATGACAACATGGATGAAACTCGAGATAATCATGCTAAGCGAAATAAGCCAGAAAAAGTTGAAAATCACATGATATCACTTATTTGTGGGATATAAACCTGAAAGCAACAATGGAATAGGACAAACAAACAGAGAATCATGGACATGGACTATAGACTAGTGGTTACCAGAAAGTGGGGGAGAAGGGGGGAGGTATACAGGGTAATGGGGGTCAAATTTAGAGGGTAGGGGTAGGACGAAATGGATAAAGGGGATCAAATATATGGTAGCTGAAGGAAACTGGACTTTGAGTGGTAAACACACAATAGAATATACAGATGTCAAATGATAATGTACACCTGAAAATTATATAATTATATTGACCAACATTACTTTAATAAACTTAATTAAAAAAAATTTTTTTAAAAAGTGTAAACAAATGAATTGCACAAGTACAAGATTGGGGAGTCAAGTTAATTAATGTTAGATGCCACGGTGAACTCTGAAATTTTAGTATTTTAACACAGTATACATTTATTTCTCATTTTATGCAAAGTCCTATGCAGGTCGTGAAGCCTACCTTCACCTAGAATATGTCTTCCAAGGTCATTGTAGCAGGGAAGACAGCAATAGAGGAGGCACTGTCTCTTACTTGTCTCAGCCCAGAAGTGACAAATGGCATTTCTGCTGCCATGAATATAAAGTTGGTCCCAACCATGGAAGGCTGGGAAGTGTAGGGAAGCAAGTGGGATATTTGGTGAACATTATCTGTGCCACTCCTAGTTTAATAGCAGTAGGTTTGAAAAATATCTCGATGTTTTATGTTAAGTGTAAGTTTAACTGTGCCACCTGTATACATGTATAGTACTTGCTAAGCATGAGGCAGCTTTGGAAAGTATTGATAAAAATATGGTACTCAGGAAAACAAGGAGGTAGTTTTTTCCATCAGCGCCAGGTCACATTTGAAAAATTGTATTCAGATGATACAAAAATTGTATCGTTTTTTAAGAGGGCTGCTGACAAGCTGGTATATATCCAGAGAAGGATAACTTCTCTGTATTAGCCTTGATAAGCTAGGATTGTTGCAGTAATGAATAAATGTTTGTCTTAAAGCTTAAGTACAGTAAAAGTTCATTTCCCACTAGAGTCATAATCTGGCAGGTGTTTGAAAGGTAGCTTTCTATGTGATGATTGGGGATTTGAGGTTCTTCCATCTCTGGCTTTTGTGTCTCTTAGGGTCTCCTTGGAGTCTGGATCATCTGCATTAACTCTGCTGGATCATCTGCATTAAGGAGGCCAGTGAGTGAAAAAAGAGTAAGGAAGATCTCATGGGACACATGACCTGGCAAGAAAGAGGCACTCATGCCTTTTGCCCTTGTTTTATTGACCAGAACTTAGTCTCATGACCCCAACCTAACCTCTAGGGAGTTTGGGAAATGGTGTGTTCCTGTATGCTTAAGAAAATGAAATGAGATTGGTAACATCTAGCCATTGGCACGGATGGTGATGGGTTCAAAGGTATGTGGGCAATGGTTAAAGGAACTAGAAAAATACAGTCAAACTGGAAAAATACTAGCTGTTCACAAATATTTGAAAAGAGGTACATGATAGCTTTCTCAAATATTTAAAATGCTGCCATGTAGAAGAAGAAATATACTAGCTTCTGAAGTACAGAACTCGAAACAAAGAACTATGTTATTTAAAACAAATTTTAATGTTTGAGGTAAGAAAGAACTTGCTATCAATAGACTTATTCATCCCAGAACAGATACTTTGTGAGTGCTAGTAAATAATAATTTATTAAGTGCTTACTATGTGCTAAATTCTTTTTTTTTGAGATGTAATTGGCATATAACATTGTATAAGTTTAAGGCTTGGGATGTGTTGATTTGATACATTTATATACTGCAAATGATCACTGCTGTAGTGTTAGCTAACATTGCCATCATGTCACATAATTACCATTTCGTTTTTGTGGTAAGAGTATTTAATATTTACTCTCTTAGCAACTTTCAAGTATATGATACAATATTGTTAACTAAATCATCATGCTGTACGGTAGACTCCCAGAACTTACTATTCTCCAACCGGAAGTTCGTATTCTTCGACTGCCATCTCCCTTCCATGCTAAATTCTTAAATCACTTAATCATAACCACTCTTGAGGTAATACTATTATAAATACCCTTACTTTGTAGATGATGAAATCAAGTCTCAGAGTGCTTATGTAACTTGCCCAATGACACACCGATGGTATGGGGCAGAGCCAGAATGTGAATCCCAGTCTTTCTGAACCCAAAGCCTGTGCCTTTAAATCCTGTACCATACTGCCCTTTGGGCATTTTCTATCAAATTGTG
>NW_006442484.1:65753932-65797071 GCF_000325575.1 Pteropus alecto
TGGATAGGCATGGAAGGCATTTCATGATAGGAATAGCGGGGGAAAAACCCAAAAAACTTCTGGGAACATTGAGAGGCTCTGTTAAGTAACTAGTGCGTTTGTATTGGAGCGTGCCAAGGAACCCGAGGCATCATATACGGGATAAAATTGAGCAAAATCCACTGCTTGTCCAAGCCAAACTTTGCCATAAGTGTGTGGATGCCATAAATGCTGAAAAATAGCATTAGGAAAGTTGGGGGATGAAAATAACCCAGGGTGTTTTGTCTAGCACCAAAGTAAACCTCAATAAAAGCCACTGCCAGGAACGTTGCTGGGCTTTCATCAGTTGCTCAATATCTCCCCCTACAGGGCTTGGAGGTGCAAATTCTCTATCTTGCATTGGGCGTAGTAATTTGTTCAGTTCACACTCAAACACATAGAAGTGGGCTCTGGCATTGTTAGTACTTTTATCAGGTAGCCATGGAGATGCTGTGTTGCTTCGGCAATTCATAGCCTACAAAGGGGGATGGATTCTGAAAGCATTGAAAATGTATCATAACTCCTTGTCTCTGGCTAGAATTTGTAAAACAAGATGAGTAAAACAAATACAGCCATACCCAAGTATCTAATCCATTTAAGAGACTCAACTGGACAGAATATAGTACTACTAGTCCTGCATGTCAAGAATTAAACACTACACGTAAATGGTTCAGAAGTCACCACAAACCACAACAGTAAAATATATCATTTAAATGTAAAACAAAACAGAGTTCACCACAAGGAGGAGAAAGAGTAAATATATTTAGATCAGAGAGTAAAATAGATTGCCACACTTGGGCAAGAAAATTGCTATAAAATTTCCAGTGGCTAAAGCTATAAGAGAAACACAGAGTTATATATTTTTCATTTTCTGATAACAGGAAGCAAATAAATCGATAAGCAGATGAATATCCCCCCACCACAACTAAATGAAATTATTAATGAATGACATGGAGTCCTTGAATAAAACACTGAGGTGTATGGAGTGAGGAGAATCTTAACTTCAGTAGCATAAAAGATACTGAAACAAACCTCAGATGGTTCTTGAATCAGTCATCCATAAAGATAGGGCATGAATTTACAAAGTAATGATGAAGTCATTTTCGCAACAGGCACAGTTGACAGAGCAAAAATTATTTTTCCAGAGTCTAAGTTAATAGAGGATTACAACTTGAAGTTCTCCATCAAGGATTCTCCAACTTTAGTGAATCACCTTGGGACCTTGATAAAAAGGTCGATGCTTAGGCCCTTTTCACAGAGCTTAAATTCAGTAGGGTTGAGGCAGGACCCAGAAATCTGCATTGAGATGGCTGTCTAAATCCAATTTTGAGAAACACAGATGTGATGACATTAGTGTATTTTGGGCAGGTGCTGGGTCAAGACCTGTTTACAAAAGGTGGAAAATTAACTGGAGGCATTTCACAGCCTCTGTGGTGTTGAAGTTCATCTGGAAGGAGAAAGTTTCAAGGTCTAATGTGGGCCAGGCACTGTGTAGTATACTTTGCATATACAGACTCTCTTAAAGAACTGTCTTTCTCTCCTTGCCTGGGACTCTCAGGCCAAGGGACGAGAGATGGTCATCTGGCTCCTCCAGACTCTAGGACATTTGCTTTCTTTCCGTGCTGTGGAGTCCCGCAGGAGCTGCAGGCAATGCTTCTCTTCACAACACATTAGATTAAATGTCTCTTTAAAGTAACCATCATGAATTGCTTAGAGCAAAAAGCCTACTATACCATTCCCTATCTCATAACCATTCTTGATTTGTGTGAGAATGGGGTTTTGTCCAGAGTCCCAAGAATGTTAAGTGTATCCTAAAATGGTTCCATTTTTTTCTATTGCTAACAGTTATGAAACAGTAATTTATAGGCTGTGTCCCCATGAAAAGAATTCATGCTTTGAAGTTCTTTCCACATCTGAGAAATGTTAACATGCCAGTGGTCAACATGAACTAACCCTGTGGGCCTGGAGGGGCATGTGGGTGACGGGCAGGGAAGCTGGGAGCAAGGTCAGAGAGTTCCTTCGACTGTTCCCATTGCTGCCACCACAACTTTTTGGCCTTGGTGTTGATGTACATCCTTATTCCTGATGGGGTGCTGGTCAGAGAGCATGTGTGGGAGAAGAAAAGGTCCACGACTACTTCCGGGAGTCCAATACCAACAGTAGTGGTTCAACATGAAACCTTTGAAGGTCCTCATAAGAGATTTCCAAGTCATGAATCTAATTTTTTTTTTAAGAATTCCATCACACCAGAGCACAGGATAGCAGTCGTGGGGCAAAGTTACAGAAAATAAGAAAAAGTCCGGTCTCGTGGATTCTGACCAATCAAAGACTGGATAATAGCACTATGTATACATAATACTTCCCCTATACCAAGTTGAAAGTTAAAAATGTCATCAGACATTTGCTTTGTCTTCACAAAATGAAACAATTGGACTACTTTTTCCCCTTCCATTAAATGGCCGATTAAACAGCTGTTTTAGCTCAACACTCTGATTTTCATTATTTATTGTTTAACATTTGGCCCTGATAATGTTATCAATTCTAAGTGCTAAGAATATGTTTAAATCAACTGAAATATTTCTGTTATGTTTTATTTAGGGGATTTTTCTCTGCTTGTCTTTTACCCTTCTATAGCAGGCAACTTATTAGTTCATTGATTTTAGCACAATAAAACGATGAATGTTTTTAAAGCTTTGAAAATGTAAGACAGCAGAGAAATCACAACAATATCCAGCTTATGATACTGTTTATGTTCTTCCTATGGGATGTATACTTCATCCCGTGGAAGGATTTCCTTCACTCTGAATCCCTCAAGGAATCTGGCTGATTTTCCTCTTCCTCTAGCACTGTTTGTGTTTAAAAAATAATGCCCAAGAGAAAGATAACCATCTTGCTGTTACTGTGTGGACACATATGTATTCTCACACAATTTCTATTTCCTCTTCCTCATAAATGATGAGATGAGGAACTGAGTTTAAGCACATCATAAAATTGCACAGGGTTAAAGAAGTACAAATTAGTAGTTGATAGATGGTCATGGGAGTGGGGAGCACAGCATAAGGAATGTAGTCAGCAGTAATGTAATGGCTATGTGTAGAGCCAGAGGAGTGATAGAGTAATCGAGAATCGGGAAGATCATTTCATAAACTATATAAATGTCTAACCAATGTACTGTATACTTGAAACTAATAATAAAGTAAAATAAAATGCTAAAAAATAAAAACAAAACAAAACAATATTGCACAGTAAGTGGTCAGGAGTCTTTCAACTGGCACTAAAAGAAGCTGAATTACCAGAGGAGGAAAGCACAGCTGGAAGCTAGATATTGCATCATCTGGCCTTCCTCTGCTGAACAAAGAAAATCGTTTTGTAAAGTATTTACAGATGCTCTTATTTCAAGTGACACAATATATTTGTTTCAGTGGAATTTTTCAATCTGTAACTTGGAAATGTTCCTTAGTATGGAAAACCCCATAACAATTCATTATACCCTGGAGTATATTTGAGGGAAAATAGTCAAATTTTAGAGCTAAACTAGCAATTTGGGTAACTTTGGAGGCTAATTTTTCTGGGATGTTTCCATTTTATATTACAACACAGAAGTTCTGCCTTTATATCAAAAGGCAGAACTAGAAAAAGGCTTTCTGGAGCCATGACGCTAGTCATGCTATGTAATTTTAAATCTGCACTGTGAGTATTCAAACTGATATTCTTAGGAATTGTGATTTTTTTTTTTCAGAAAAGCAAGGATCAAGACAGACTTCTAAGATTAAAGCAATTTTTGCCATTTATTAGGATATTAGCTTGTTAGGTTGAAGCTTCCTTCAAAAATCTTATTTTATGCAGAGTATGGAGACAGTTGACAAAAATCTAAATATTTTCATGTTTAATCTAAAGGTTAGTGGTAAATACATTGTTGGTTATTTTATGACCGTGAATCAATTGCTCAAGAAATAATCTCCAGATTTATTCAAGGAAAAGAGGGGGTTCTCCATTAGCCAGTTCAAATAACGTATATGCCGTTAATCTCCCTTCTCTATCGTGTAGGAAAGTACTTGTGGAGAAGAGAGACCTACAAATTGTTTAAGCAGGCCCAGGAAGTGAAAAAGTGGAAAAGGAGAAGGTTACCTTACTGAAGTGATCTGATCTTTCTGATTCAGAATCTTGGGGAAATTCCTCTGTGTATCTCCTGACTTTTACTTGACAGTCCAAAAGAAACAGATATTTTTATTTAGCTTCAGTTTCCTGGTTTCTCAGAATCGATGGCCAACAATATTCTCCCCACATGACAATTCACTCTTCCAACCTCTTCATGTCTCTTTAGCTTCATTTATTATTAGAGTTAGTGCTGGATAGAATATGTGCTGCATAGGAGTCAGATCAAATCAGTCAATTGAGAAGAATTTATTTATTACCAACTCAGAAAATGTCCTGTGCTGGGCCCTGTGTCAAGATCATAACAAAGTGCAAGCTAAGATCCTTTTCAATAAGAAGTCTAGGTTTTTACATTTTTCATTAGTGTCCTTCTGTTCTAGCCAAGTTAATTCACTTGCTGTCCACACATAGGACTTATATTCCTTCCTCTGGTAAGTTTCCTGTGCTTTCCACCTGAAATGCCTTCTCCATGTTCTTCTCCCAATTCACATTCTTCAAGAACAGCTCAAAATTCAGTTCTTTCAAAAACTCACCCCACTTTGATCTTTACGTCACCTCTGAGACTATGTATGATAGTTTTTACTTTGTATGTTCTTTATAAATTCTTTGAACATGGGTACCAAGATCTATTCATTTTTGTGTCTTTAGTGGCAAAAAAAGCCCATTAAGGATGATAACTACATACCTTTATTTTCAGTGAAAGGATATATCTAAAAACCTAGCCTGCCTTTATTGGAAATAGAATTACAAATCTCTTTGAAGAATATCATATGCCCTGATCTTATCACTTTTCCCATATACTAGTATCTTTTGCTGGAGGAGATAATGACAAGAAGCCTCCAAGAACTTAGTAATACTTTTATATTAATTTGTTTCTTGTTGATGTGTATATGTATATTTATGAATATGAATATAACTATCAACAACATCTTTTATTGATGCTGCATAAAGATATAAGTAACCATACCTGAACCTATGGATTTGTGTATCTATTGACATAATTCTCTAAGCTCTATAGTTTTTGTCCTCTCACTGCGAAGCACTGGTTTAAAATATCAATTGTGTGACTGAATTCGATGGCGTTGTATGACATAATTTTAGACTAATCCATAACAAGACAAATGCCAGACCTTGTAGGATAATCTTTTAATTTTAAATTTAGGCTCTGGGTTTTGTTTCCTTATTTCCTTCCTTTTCTTGCTCCATCCCTCTCCCCTTCCTCCCTTCTCCCACCCCTTCCATCTTCCCTCTCATTAGCTAGACTGGATATCTTGACCTTTTAAATGATGTATTAAGTCCAGTCCATTTTGGCTGATACTAAAGGCGGACTTGAAACTTGTAATTAATAACAATCATTTATACGAGGATTGCCGTGTGTTAGGCAAAGGCTTTACATGTATTCCCTCATTTAGCTCTCATATCTTTATAAGTAACTATTTATTATTATTATTATTACTATTGTTTTATTATTATTATTATGCTTTTTCTCCTTTTATGTGTCAGTCTGAATCCAGATTCTCTTATCTTCGTTATACAGGTTGACCTTCAGCCTGCAGCTCTAACAGTTGTTAAAAAGCAAAAACCAATCCGACTCCTATTTCTTTCCTAAGCTGCCAAAAACAAGGGTTGGAGGAAACATTTTCAGGCTGACAATTATTGTCAAAAGCAGCTTTCCCTGAGGCTGCCTGGCAGAAACAGGAAGGCAGGCTGGGTCTCCCAGGACTGCCAAAGCAAGGAGGGCTTTGATCAGAGTGGAGTTCTTTGGTGTATTTCCTTCCTGGCTGAGCCACTTCCTTTTTCTTCTCTTCTTCTGTCATTTACTTAGGGTCCTGATCTGCTTCTGTCTTCTGTCCCCAAAACATACTTGGGGAGCTCTTTCCACAGAGGTAATTTCAAAAGTTTGTTTAGTGTTTTATTCTAGGGGCAGATACTGTGATTTCCAAGTATCTATACTGTAGGCAGTGCTAAAAGTCATTAATTAGCCTGACAAGTGTCCTGTGGTTCAACCTACCCTGGATTCCACCTACTGTTCTCTATGAGGGGACGATAATATTTTTTGTATGACACCATCCTTAATGTCTTTCTCGTAACTATAATGACAAATTTCATAGGGCAATTCATTACAATATATTTTAATATCTGACTATGATACAATGCCAAAGACTGCATCAGTAAAATAAATTCTGTGAGGGGCAAAACATAGTGTGCAAGTTTCTGATGGTTTGATTTAATTTGAGGATAAATTTTAAGTGTACCCAGTGCGGCGAAGTTCTTCACAGATATTGCTTCTTGAACAGCAATGAATTCTAGGTTATACCCTTGAATAAGTGAAGATATTTTATTCTGGTCATTGCTATTAAAACAGTGAGGAGCCTGAGAAATTCACTTGGGATCTAAATAAAGTTATTCCCATTTTTCAATCATGTGTGAAAAGAGAATTCTGGTCTGCAGAGAGAGTCTCTAGATATTTATATAAAATAATTTGGGCTCAACTCCAGCACACAGAAAAATGGAAGATTGTAGAACTAAAAGAAAAACACAAATCCCAAATTTGTTAATTCAGCCTTGATTAAAATTAAGCTGACATCGGAAATTGGAAATATTTAGTAACAGGACCTTTGAAATAATGAAGAACTGTTGACATGTGTGTTTTGGGAATTAATATAAGACACTAAACTGGCTTCTTACCATCTTGTTTTGAAAGATAAGAAAGCATGTTAGAAAATATTTGCATATCAGGCACCAAAAATTTGGGTTAATTTAATCCTTATTCTGTTTCTTAGCATTATGTTGAGTTTCTGTCTATTGTTTTTTAATTTAAAATATCAAAGAATTTTCCTAAAATATTGAAGTTTTAATAGTTTTTGGAGTTTCAGAGACTGCTGCCTTATATATAAAATCATCTCTTCTTTCCTAGTCACAGAATTTTTAGCTGGGTATAAAGACATCTAGAATATAGGCAATGAGATATAACCACGTGACTAATTATAGCCAATAGGATGTGAGCAGAAGTAATTTGTAAGTCTGTGAAAACCTTTTCAAAGGGAAAGAATATACCCTACTTCTCCCCTTCCTCCTTTGTGGAGCCTAGAATGTGGATGGAATGGCAAATCATCTTGGAAAATACAGACAAGGGGAGAATTCTAGTGATAAGAGCAAAGATAGAAGTACCTAGGTTTCTGACCCCATTGAGGTGGGTTATATCTGCCTAAGACGTCTTATCTTCAGACTTCATTTATATGAGAGATAATAAACAACTGCTTATTTAACCACTATTATTTTGGGGCTATTTGCATGCTGCTAATCCTAACTAATAAACCAAATTTATGCTAAGTGATTTGCCGACTATGACCTCATTGATTAAGTTCTAATTAATTCAATCAAAATAAGACTCTCCAGATCATCTTAAAATTAGAAATGTACCAAAATATATTTGTAAAGAAGTTATTTTATAACTTGAACACGAAATTATAAAACAATATAAAGCCTCCATTTTCTGAGACAGTTAAGTCCCCAAAATTATGTCTTAGATCCAGACCTGTCCAATAAAACTTTCTGCAATGATGGAAATATTCTATATCTGTACTTCCAATATCATAGTCACTAGCTACATGTGGGTACTGAGCACTTGTAATGTGACTAGTATAACTGAGAAATGGAACTCTTAATTTTATATAATTTAAATTAACTTAGATTTAAATAGCCATAGCCTTAGATCATGACCATAATAATTTTAGTTTTCAAAAATTTTAAAGCTCAATAACATACAAAATAGCTCTTTTTGAGAATTTCAACTTCCTGAAGAAATCTCCAACGTAAATAGATTATAGAATATTGCTTAGGTATCTTGACTTGACTTGATTTATAAGGTTGTTAGCCATAAGTCAGTTAAATATTGGACAAGAAGTGTCCAATATTTTTGATATCCTCGATATTGAGCTTTACTTTGGAACGATAATTAGAAGTAGGACTAATGAGGTATTGAGGACTTTCCCAGATAATGGCAGTAAAACTAGGTAATTAGCTGAAGGAGAATGCTTATCCTCTCCTGTCCTCTGGTGGGATTGACATGTATGCAGCATAGCCAAAAGTGGCAATATGCATAGTGGTTAAAGCACAAGTGAAATTAGACCAAGATTCCAGTTCCAGTTCAACTAACTCACTGTGTGATCGTAGGCAACTCCCATAATTATCAGTTTCAGTTCTTTGTTTATAAAATGAAGATAACAATAATATCTATCTATAAAGTCACGAGGCTCACATGAGATAATTTTTATTAAGCAGTGTCAGGTGAAGTGCCAGAATTAAACACTCTGAAACTTACAGAAAAACAGGTCATACTCCAGTTCTAGAACCAAAGGACGAAAATGAAAATGATGAACAAAGGAGAAATTCTCCAAAAGAGAATTCAACTACCAAATGGAATGCATTGACCTTACAAATGCTATGGAATACTTCTCTGTAGAGGCAGAAGTAGAATGTATAAAAGTTAGAAGACTACCAAATAATTAACATATGTGAAAACGGACAAAATGTGACATAATAGGGGTGATATAAGTGTTAAGAAACATATCTACTTTCTGGCAAGTTGAGTCAGAACCAGAGATTTCTATCACATGAACCAGAAAGGTTAAAAGCAGTCTCATGAGGCTGACAAAGATAAAGCTTGGTCAAATTTACCCTGATTATTTATTTGTTTGTTTGTTTATTTATTTATTTATTTCCCTGAAAACAAGAATCGCGTAAAGGTCAAAGCCAGTGCATATGGAAAATTGGATGTTCTCCAGTCCATGTCTTGTACAGGCACATAATTAATTAAAAAATCAAATACACTCTGTATGTAACTAGTCAAATTAACCACGTTTAGGAAAACCACCTCTTTTGGTTTGCATTGAGGTGGTGATATAGGGTGAAAAACTTTTACATAAGATATTAGCAAATTGACTATACTCACTTTCCAACATTTTTGGTGCCGAAATATTTGCTGGGCATTTGGTGTTTTCTTAGTTGTATGGGGGAAAAAACAGAAGTGAGTTAGAAATAAACTAATGATGATCTTAATTAAAGTAGGCAAATTTAAAGAAAATTGTGTGGGCCAAATAAAAATTTTACCAATCAGATAACTTTTAATAACCTCAATCAGACTGCTTTGCCCAGTTTCAATCTGATATTTTATTATGTTAATATTCTGTATATTCTTGCATTAAAGCCAATGATATCCTAGAGGATGCTATTGCAAAATGGTATGACTCTTATCTTAAAATAAAAATATAAACAAAAATTAAATAATCTGAAATGTTGGATTTTTTTTTTTTTAATATTTATGACCTAATCTGGCTACATTTCAGGAGAAGAATGTTGATCATTTCAGGGGTTGTAGTCACTGGAAGTCAAGAGTGAGTGGGAAGTAGGGTAGGATCTAAAAGGATGGTAATGAAAAACTACTGTTCCTTAGAAATGGCTAAAGCCATGGCTACTAGTGTAACATGCCATCCTGGATTTAGCAATGAAGTTGAAACTGTTGTTTATTGTTACTATTATTCTTATTAGGTATCTAGCTCAGGCAAAGGGTGTCACAACTATTCTGTTGAGGAGGAATTGGCACCATAGATGCTACTTATAATTAATAGTGTACCAAACATGGTGTGTTTTATCCCACAAAGTAGATTCAGAACTTATAATTTTTAGACTAATTTTCGTTGTCTGTGTCAAGTCTTTAATTGAAAGATGCTGTTGGTCTCTGAATCAGGGAAGCCTGACCTATATTTTCACTAATTCTGCCACTGGGACAGCTCAGACCCCTCAACCAGCGGTACCTGAAAGGCTTCTCGCTGGTAGATAAATCACCTCTTTCTCACATGTGATGCAAAGACACGGACTCCTCAGATCTTTCCAGAGTCTTTTGCTAGGCTTCTTGATAGAAACTGCTGGGTGCAAGTTTTTTCTGTGAGCACCTGGTAACAGCAACCATATGTCCCAGTGGCTAATGCATCCCATGGCCACTTGGAATAGCAACAAGATTTGCCAGATGGAAGGATATTGCAAATGAGATTTTATATAGTTAAAAGAACATTTGGAAGTCTGGGGATACACATGTACTTTATGTAAATCCAAATTCAATTTAGACAAACATCATGGCCTTCTGGAAACCAATAAAGGAAGGCAACTCGGATTCTTGTTCCCATTAGGTGGTAACTCTCATTAGCTGGAATAGTCTAAGCATTAAGTGGTTATGGTAAGTGCCCAGAATGGTCAGCTGTCAACAATGGTAACTATTATTTCTGTGTTGTCAGCATCATAATCTTAATTATTTGGCCCTGTGGTGATTATATGAGGGCTCAACCAAGAAAGAACTTGCCCAGATCTCATTCTAGTTAATTGCAGGATGAACTTAGTTCAAGGAGAATGCTTTTCTGGTGATAAAAATCTGATTTAGGTAGCAAGGGATTGTGACATACAAAGACATCTTGGTTTTTTACCACCAAACCCATGTGCTGGCAGCTTTTTATCTGTCCTGGAAAACAATGCTTTAGAATAGCTCTTCTTAATGCCCACCCCTCTCTTATGCTGGTTGCTATATACCCCCATCGAATATATTCATATTTGATAAAGCCCAGAAATTGTAGCAAAGTATACAGTAATTCATAAGGGCCACAACTGTATACAGTTTGCCAGAACTGACAGCTGTTTTAGTTTGAGCCTTCTATGAAGCAGAGCCCGAAACAAGGACTAGGGTATGGGTAATTTATTTGGGAGGTGGTCCGATGAAGCAAGGGTGAAGGAATAGAGAGAGTGAAGCATGGAAGAAGGCAAAGCTAACATAAAGGTGCATTATTGAGGTTGTCACCTTAAGCAATGGGGTCAAGATTCTCCCAGAACCTTGGAGAAGCATACGGAATTCCTCTCAGAAGCATCCATTCGAAGGACTGGCTCCTGTCACCAATTGTTGAGGATTTCCTGGGAGATTAACTGCCCAGGAATTCTGGGATTATGTTTGCACACAGTTGGGGTAGGATTCAGAGAAGGTGATGAGGTAAAACAGAAAGAAACCAAACCAAGGGCATAAAGACCTCAAAAAAATCTGATTTTCCATACAGGCAACAAGAACTGTCAAATTAACTTTTCTAGAACTATAGCAATTAATTAATATCCAAGGAGTGTTTATTGAAGAAAAATAGCTGAATCTTCATAGGAACAGGAAGACTGTGGCATTCCAAGCCTGATGACAAAACTTAAGGGTAAAACTGGTAAATTAGATGTCTCCAGAGAGTTTTGAAAGCTCTGACATATTCCTGAAAATCTAGAAGATGCATAGGACTATGGACTTACTTAGGAAAGGCCTGGAGGGCCCTAAGCGCTCACTTTTGGCTGACCTTAGAGCTCTGTGCAAACTTGAAGTAAAGGCAAAGGCAGAGTCGGAAATGGCCTACCAGAGTGTTGAAAATGTATCCCAGCATACATGCAGAACCTATAGGCAAAGGCTGGGAGATTCATTAGTTCAAGGCTTTTAAGGAAATTGTTGGCTTAGTGAACAGCTAAGACTCCAGTGGCTGCATAAGACAAGGAATATAGAGTTTACAGTCTATATTCACTAACAATCAACAGGAACAAAACAACAACAAGTCCTGGGGAAAGAGAAGAATCTTATTTCTAGAGTTGACTCATTATATTACTTAAAATGTCCAGTTTTCAACAAGAAATTATGTTACATGAAAAGAAATAGGAAAGTATGGCCCATACGAAGAAATAAAAGCAGTCAATAGACACTGCCCCTGAGGAAGCCCAGATATTATACTTACTATGCAAGGACTTTACATTAGCAATCATAAAATATGGTCAAAGATATAAAGGAAATCATGTCTAAAGACTTAAAGGAGAGTATGAGAATAATGTTTTATTAAATAGAGAATATTGATGAAGAGTTAGGAATTATAAAAAAGAATCAAATAGCAATTCTGGAGTTGAAAAGTAAACGAAAAAAATTTCTCTAGAGGGGATAAACATAAGCTTTGAACTGGCAGAAGAAAGAGTCAGCGAGCTTTAAAACAAGTCAATTGAGATTATCCAGTTTGTAGAACAGAAAGAAAAAAGTGAAGAAAATTAATAGAGCCTCAGAGACCCATGAGGCACCATCAAAAGTACCAACATAGACATAATGAGAATCCTAGAAGAGGACGAGAAAGTTATAGAAATAATAATATAGAAATAATGGCTTAAAATTTTCCAAAATGATCTGATGAAAATCATTAATCTGCATGTCCAAGAAACTCAACAAATTTCAAGCAGGATAAACTCAAAAAGATCTACACCTAGACACATACATCATAGTCAAACTTTTGAATGACCAAGGGAGAATATTGAAAACAGCAAGAGAAAAACAACTCCTCATGTACCAAGGATGCTCATAACAACATTATTCATAATAGCCAAAAAGTAGAAACAAATGTCCATCAGTGGATGGATGAATAAAATGTAGCATATTCATACAAAAGAATATTATTTGGCCATTAAAAAAAAGAATAAAGTTCTGATATATGTTACAACATGGATGAACCTTAAAAACATTATGTTAAGTGATATAAGCCAGTAACAAAGACCACATATTGTATAATTAATGTAAAATGCCCAGAATAGGCAAATCTATAGAGACAGAATGTAGATTAGCAGTTACCAGGGTGGAAAGAGGGAAGAATGGAAATGGACTACTAATGATTATGAAGTTTCTTTTAGGGCTAATGAAAATGTTCTGGAATTAGCGATGATCTATGCACTATGTTGTGAATGTTTAAACCACTGAATTGAACACTTTTTAATAAGAGTGAACTTTATGGAATGTGAAATTTATCTCAATAAAGCTGTTATTAAAAATCAAACAAATCAGTGAGTGAGTACTTGAAGTGAGACAGTGCCAGCTGAAGATGAATTTGAACTCACGTGAAACTGCTCACCACTGCCAGGCTGAAATCAGAGGTGAGTTAAGGGGATGTGATGTCCAGCACTAAAGAAATCTGGCATAATAGGTTGGTAATAGGTAAAATAAGTCGCACGTTTTAAGGGTGGATTCGTGCTTTGCTCTCCTACTCAAGCAAAGAAAAGGGAAAATGAAGGGATGGAAATGGTGCAATTTCCAGTGATTACTTTGAATTCCCTATAATTAATTTATGAATACAATTCTAAATTTTATATTCCAAACACAATTCTAAACTTTAATAATAAACACATGGTTATTATGAACAAGTGTTAATAAACAAGTCATAAATAATGTAGTTTTCTTTATATCTCACAATACATAGTAACCTAGAACTATGTGGTGAGAGTGTGAAAGAGAGCCATGAGATCATCTTATTTAATCATATTAAAATTTTAGAGCATATTAAAAATGTTGACTTTGGGTCTCTCCTCCTCTCTCAACTCCCCTCTCCCATATTCCACTCCCTCCATCCCTGATAAAGAGTGCAATTCAGTTGGACGAGGAGGGGCCCAGGTGTTCGCATTACCAAAAAACATCCCTGGTGATTCTGATGCAGCAGTCTGTGGATCCCAGCTGGAGAAAGAGTGACCTTGTTCAACTCATTAGTTTTACAGATGAGATAACTGAGACATAGAAAGGAGAAATGACTTGTGTAAGGTCACACGATAGAGGCAGAGGTATAGAACGAGCATCTAAATTCAGGTCTCTTTATCTGTAGTCCTGTGTGCTTTCCACTACATCACAGTCCTTCTCGTGTATACTTAGATTAGAACAGCCCTGCAGTCAATGCTCAGGTATGCTCATGGAGACAGTGGGCCACATATGAGGGAGCATTAAAGTCACCACACACCTGCCCACAACTTGGGCAATCAGAATTTGTGCTACTATTGCACATGAAAAGCATTTCGTGCAGAGCATCAGAACGTGAGCGGTGCCCACTGTGAGAGGCCCCACGGATGTGATAATATATTTGAAATCCCTTGGAGGTTTCAGAGAGTAGTAACCCGAGGAACCACTAATTACTCATTTCTTCTTGATCCAGAGCTACACAGTGCTAAGCATCCACGTATTTTCAAGCCCGTGGATCACTGATTTAAGTGTTCAGTCTTTTTAGCTGGCATCTGACATTATGAAACCACAACTGTAGAGAATTCCAACTCATGGTTATAAATAAACTTGGCTATAAAGTTCAGAGGCAATGGAAGGTGTAAAACAGAGTGCTGTGTGCACCCTTCAAGGATAAAAGATTAGCTTTGAAACTATAGTATTGTAATTTGATACCATTGGCTGAGGAGATGAGAAAGAAAGGGGTTTTAGGCTGAGAAAACCTCATGTTGTAAAGGCCTGGAAAACATGGTGCCTTAGGGGAACTGGGAACAATAGGGAGTTTGGTGTGGCTGGGTGAAGTGTGTGTGTGTGTGTGTGTACTGCCAGGAATGGGGAGAGACATGGACCCCGAGAGTTGAAATCGGAGCTGGAGTCAGGATCCAGATCACTAAAAGCCTTAAGTGCTGTTTAAGGAGTGTGAACATTATCTTATTAACAATGGGGAAGCACAGGAGGATATTTCAAGCCATAGAACTGCAGTTTAGAGAGATTGCTCAGGTTGGAGTATGGAGGGAATTTGGAAAGGAGGGTGTAGGAACAGAGACCAGTTAGAAATGATAAAAGCATGAACCAAAGTAGTAGTTAACACTTCTTCCAACGCTTGAGGACAACCAATTTCAGTTGTTACCACTGGATCCATTCTCAGGGGGCCTGATCCTGGAAATGCTTTGCCTACTGCTTCTTTACATCTTAGGAGATATTCCAGCCATCAGATATGTGAATTAAATTTTCAGATCTACAAGCTTGGATAATGGGTGTAAATGTTACAAGAAAAATTGATGAGAAGAGGAGAGAAGATGTAAAAGGGGAGGGAAGGAAAAGAAAGAAAAGGTGTCTGAATGTGTAAAACTTAGAAGCATCATCAAAAGGTTATTCTTAGGCTGCAGAAATATTCTGTGAAGATTGCTTTTAAAAAAAAAGAAGCCCAGAATTTCAAGGTGGATACCTTCTTTAGTGATAAATTTATTTCTCAACACATTTTTAAAGAGCTCCTTATTAAAATAAATGAGTTACCTCATAGTGATCTCGTATATGTATCATACCAAAGAGGTAAAAGTTTATTGAACCACACAAAGAAAGCTGATTAGTGTTGTGTCATGACAGCAGGAGCCAGGCCTAACTTCACATCTTAGAGGCTTTGATTTTCAGAGAAGTGGCTGAAAAATGTGCACCCACTGGGGTAGCGGAGGAGGCGAGGGCTGGAAGCCAGGTTACCAAATTCCCATCTGAAATATGTGGGCAGATGTGAAAAGTAGGAGGAATGTTCAGACCACTCCGTTTCCTAGTAAAAATGCAAATGCAAACTTGCAACCATAGCAACACAATAACCATATCAGAATAAAAAAATCTGTGTCAATTGCACTATATTAATTGACAACAACAAAACAAACCACTTTGTACTTTTTACTGGCAAGCAAAGTTATATATTTATTTTTGTTTCCCTTTTATCTGTTTGATTAAGAATGCTTTGTTAGATTTTAGTTTCTTGGTTACCCTAACACAGAGACAAAAGTTTTAGAAATGTATTCTGTATTTGAAGAAGATAATTTTCTTATGACTCTAGCAGAGAAGAAATAAAGCAGATACAAACTAATAAGAAAGTGAGAGACAGCTTTAGAGGTTTCTTGTGTAGGCACCAAGATGAAATCTGAACCATGGGTGGGCAGAGAGCTGAGTTAACATGGGCCAAGCAAAGGGGCCACGAGAAGGAAATGCGCTGAGGATTTCAGGACTTTTCCTAAAGAGCAGGTCTGGGACTTAGGAGACAGCCATGCAAATACAGGGCCAGAGCCTATCTTTATTCAAACTTTTGATATTTTGTTTATCATGGATTTGCTTGCATTCACTTTGATTTTACAAAATATTACATTAAAATATTATCAGTCTTAGTTACTGAGTTCTTTGGCGCCCGTTTAACATTTGCACCCGCTTAACATTTGCACCTGAAGCGAATGCCTCACTTGCTTCCCCTTAGCTCTTGCCCTGCGAGGGAAACACATTAACACGTAAGGAAAAATTAATAGTAAATTTAGAACCTCATTTTGCATTCTGAGCTCAAGTAAAGCTTATGTCCTCTAGGTCCAGAGGTCTTGAGACTCTAACCCCTGTGGTTTCCCAAGGCCAGGATGTATGGAACTGGACATTTCACTACAGAGGGGAGACATCACAAATTCATGGTGTTTTCCCTCTGGGTGATTTGAAGATTTTCTCTTGATTACATTGTGCTTTAACAAAGTTTTCTTCTTGTTTCTTATTCTTGGGGTTAGCTTGAGCTGCTTGGATCTGGGGGTTTATAGCTTTCACTAAATTTGGAAAAATTTAAGCCATTATTTCTTTATATATTGTTTCTGTCCCTTCTTTCTATTAGGGACTCCAATATTCCAATTACACATATATTAGGCCACTCGAAGGCCTCTGATGCTCATTTTTTTTTTTTTAGTCTTTTTTTTGCTAGGGTTTTCATTATGGATGATTTCTATTGCTATGTTTGCAAATTCACTAATCCTATTTCATTCAATGTTTAATCCATTGTTAATTCTATCCAATGTATTTTTCTTTTTCAGACATTACAATTTTAATATCTGAAAGTTTTATCTGGGTTATTTTTATATATTTTATGTCTCTCTTTAATATACTTAATTTTTCCTCCAATTCTTGAACCTGTGGAATATAGTTATAATAATGGTTTTAAAGTCCTTGTCTACGAACTCTGACATCAATTGTCATATCTCGGTCTGTTTCTATTGATTAATTTTTCTATTTATTATGGGTTGTATTTTCCTGCTTCTTTGCATGTTTGGTAATTTTGGATTTGATGCTCGACATAGTGAATTTTATCTTGTTGGGTGCTGGTTATTTTTATATTCCTATAAATATTCTTGATGCTTATTCTGGGCTGCAGCTACATTACTCGGGAACAGTTTGATTCTTTTCAGGCTTGACTTTAAGTTTTGTTAGGTGGGACCAGAGCAGCCTCTAGTCAAGGGGTGATTTTCCTCCACTACTGATTCTTCCACCCAATGACCATGAAATATGAGGTTTTCTGCTCTGGCTGGTGGGACAGGAACTAATTCCAGCCTTGTGTGAGCAATGAGTATTACTCCCTGTAACCTTTTACCTGGCCTCAAGTAGCTTCCTTACATGTATATGCTGATCAGTTCCTAGCTGAAGATTCAGGAGGTACCCTGTCGGATCTCTAGCCCTCTCTCAGTTAAGCTCTCACCTCTCTGATATTCTACTCTGTGAAAGTCTAGCTGCCTTGGCCTCCCAGAGTCCCAGCTCCATCTCCTCAATTCGGACAGACCTCCTCTCTGCACCGCGTCTTGGAAACTCTTTCCAGGTAGTGATCTGAAACCATTATAGAGCTCTCTTCATTTGTTTCCTCTTTCTCAGGGATCACTGTTCTTCCACTTTGCTTGAAACAAAATTCTCCAACTTTATGGCTTCTGAATGTGGTAGTTGAATGATATATTTGAAGAACAGAACAAATTACATCTTGAATGATAAATTAAAGCTTCTTAATAGTTTAGGGCACCCTAATAAAAGTTATATCATTTTCAAGTGTGAAAACATAATTCCCATAATTTTATACACACAATTTTCGTATAAACACTTAGTGAGCAAGTGTCCAAGTTTTATCTCTCATTAAATGAGGTTACCAGAAAGATGATAAAGCCAGTTTGGAAACGGAGACACAGAGAGGGTAAATGATTTATTAGGTAGGATGAAGGGATGGAGGGGGGCGGGGAGGAAGAGATAGAGGGAGGGAGGGAGAGACAGAGAGAGAGAGAGAAGGAGAGAATAAATGGAAAAGTGTGCTGAAATAAGAGTGCTAAATTACATAAATTAAATAAAACTGGTTAATGTCCCACAGGCCAATAAATCATAACCTTTGTGGTTATCTTCTCAGCTGAGTAGAAATAATTTTTTATTTCTATTGTACAAAACTCATTCACATAGTATTAATTTCCCACAAATTAACATCTAACCTTTACAGACTTAAAAGTGTCTGGACTTTAATTAATAGTAATACTAAGTAAAATAAAAGTTACTTGTTCTAGAGAGTCAGATGACTCTTGAGTATGCTTAAGACAGTATTTCACTAAGGCATTGGATGGATACAAGTCATCTTTCCCCCTTATTTCCAAGTTTTAGAAATCTCCTCAACATAGGTCAGTAAGATGGGCCATTATTTAGCTGGTCACCCTGAGCCTAAATCTTCTCACTTAATGAAAAGATTAAACTAAAGCAGTGGTTATTAACTGTGGTTACATGTTAGAATCACCTGGGGGAGCTTTTCAACAATACCAAAGCCAGTTGATTTAGACCAACTAAATCAGATTCTTTGAGGGTGAAGCCTGAGCATTGTTAATTGTTTAAAATCTCTCTAGTTATTCTAATGGTTAAAAACCATTAGTCCAAATGGATTGCTCAGACCCCTTTCAAAAATAATGCTCTGTGATTCTATGGCTTGAAATACAGGCATATCACTTTTATACTGAAGATAGTAGACATAAATACAAGCTCTGTTAACTTCCCTGCATTACCAGTGACTTGGAAATGACTCAGGGCTGCCAGCATTTATACCATGATGTGGAAGCAGTAGGAAAGGCCAGAGGTGGGATAGCCGAATGACTGACTGGTCTTTGTGTCCCAGTTAGATATAGTTAACTGAAATTGTTAGAAAGAAATAGAAATGTCTGCAGTCAATTTCTTAAAAAAAAAAAAAAAAAAAGAAAAGAAAAGAAAGGAAAAGAAATGTCCAAATTCATTTTGTGCCTCCATTTCTACTCTACTCCCAGAATAGGAGTTCTTAAACACATTTAACATTGGAGATTGCATTTCTAATTTAAGACTATAAATCAATAAATTAAGACCATGACCAATAATATTCACAAAAGAAAATGATGCAACTAGTATGAGCCTTTAAGATGGTTTCAAACAACAAAATTCTGTTTCAAATTCTATTGCTTCACGTGTTTCATGCCTGTTATCACTGAAAAGCATTTTTGGTAACTTTTTTTTTTTAATTAAAAAGCGTTTTTGAAAGCAAGGGCTTTTGAAATTGTTCACCTTAAAATTACTCTTGGGGGAAACACATAGCAAATGTAAATGAGAAAGCCAAAACTTAAAAACTTAATTTGATAAAAGTTTTTAAATAATCATAAATTAATGTTGATTTTTTTTTCCAGTGTTTTTTGGGCATCTTTCTCAATGATTGTATGACTACTTTTCTTTAATCTGTTAATGTAGTGAGTAATATAAATAGATGTCCAAATATTAAACCATGTTTATACTTCTGAGATAAGCCTTATTTGGTCATGATGGATTATTCTTTCAATATTCTATTTGATTCCATATATTTTCTCCCTGAAACTTTTAATGACAATTTTCTTTCCTTTATAGTGAAACATCTCTGAGAGTTAGGTAGAAATGATATTAATTTTCGTAGCCATTTGACAGATTAAAAAACTAAGACACAAAAGTGACAAATGACTTATTCACCAAGAACAAATGTCAAATAAGTGACAAAACCTATACGTAAGTGTTAGCTCCTGATTTCTTGCCCAGAGATTTTTCTTCTCTACTCTCCCCCAGGAAGTTTATGTTTTCATCAAGCAAATATCTCAATCACTAAATTTTCAGATAACCTTACAATATTTCACATAACCTTAGAATAATGTCTTGAAAACAGAATTTTAAATTCCAGCTAAATCGTTAATGCTGTTTAAAACCTAATTCCTAATGCTTTCATTTCTATTTTTACTCTCCATGGTAACAGTTCTCATAACCACACTTCACAATCGTGGGTCTTGGGGAAGAATGTGAGGCGAAAGTGGGAGGAGATGAGAGTAAGGGAGGCCAGATGGACGGTCGAACCAATCGCTGAGCTAAGAAACCACTAGGATGAGTAGATTTGAGGGTGAACCTGCACGGATGGGCTTAGGGAGGCTTGGAGACATTAGTTTGAATTTCCGGGTGTGAAATCTATAAGGCAGTTGAAAATACAGTTCTGGAACTCTGGAGAGATACTAGACTGGACGTATGTGATTGGTAGTGATCGGCATATAGATGGTACCAGAATCTTGGGAATGGATGAAATCACCCAGGGTGTGTGGGAAACAAGGAGAAAAGAATACAAAATGCCAACATTTTTGTGGATAGAGAAAGAAGAGCCAAGAAGAAATCCCTGGAAGAGTCAGAGAGGGAAGGAGAAAAGCAGGAGAGGTCAGTATCCTGAAAGCCGAGGAAGAGAAGAGTTTTCCTTCTTCTTACACCAGCTGTAAGTAGCTCATTCTCCACCCATCTGCTCAAGTGAGCAGAGATATCTTTCTGATTTACCCTACAACCTCCTCCCATCAGCGAGTCTTATCAGTTCAACTCCTAATTATATCTGAATTTGTTCACTTCTTTCTTTTTCCACTGGGACCTCCCACTCTACAACTTTAAGACACTAATACCTCTCCCCTTGTTGACTGCGATGGCCTCCTCGGTGGTCTCCCACCTTCTGATCTGTACCCCTCTACCTAGACCACTCTCTACCCAGCAGACAGAATGATTTTACAAAAGCACAGATGAGATCATGTCATTCCCCTGATTAAAATTCTCCAGTGGTTTCCCATTAAACTTTAACTAAAATCCAAACTTTCTATCATAACCTAAATGGATCCACATCTGACCTCTGCCAAGCTCTCTGGCCTCATCCTGTTCTATTCTCCTCTTGCTCACTAAATCCAGATACAACAGCCTTTTTTTTCTGTTCTTTGAATATACCAGGTTCATTCCCCCTCAGGGTCCTTTCTTTTGCTGTGTCTACAGTGCTCTGCCCCAGACCCATGCCAGGCTGGCTCTGGCCTTTAGTCAAGCCTCGGCTTTAATATCACCTTCACAGAAAGGCCTTCACTGATCATTCATCTAATTAGCAGAAACTCACTGTATTAGTTTGCTAGAGCTGCTGCAACAAAGTAATACAGGCTGGGTGGCTTAAGTAACAAATGTATTGTCTTACAGTTTGGGGGCTAGAAGTCCAAAATCAAGGGGTGGCATGGTTGGTTTTTTTTCTGAGGGCTGTGAGGGAGAATCTGTTCCTGGTTTCTCTCCTTGGCTTGTAGATGGCCAACTTTCCCCTATGTCTCATGAAGTTGTCTGTCTTCCCCCTATGCAAGTCTCTTTGTCCAAAACTCCCCTTTGGATAACGACACCAGTCATATTGGATTAGGTCCCACCCTAATGATTTCACTTTAACTTTATGACCTCTATAAGGACTCTATCTCCAAATAAAGTCACACTCTGAGGTACTGGGGGTTAGAATTCCAAAATATACGGGAACACAATTCAAATCATGATACCCACATCCAATTGCTATCACATCACATGGCTTCATTTTCTCCATAGCATTTGTCCCTATCTGATATCATATTGTTCATTTTTTGCTTGCACTTTATTATGTGTGTCTGATAGCTCCATATAGCACGAACCTTGTCTATCTTCGGAGCAGACTCCACTGATGCCTCTGACATATCCTGTTATCAGAGATACCAGTGGCTTTTCACTGCAAGCATCTGTAACATTCTGTCTGAGGCTTCCTCTAGTATGCTGGCCCTTGCATGCTGGAGGTGCTGGGAAGTTACCCACAGGTGAGAGTTGGTGGCAGAATACTCCAGTTTCCTCACCGCCTGTGGGGGACAATGCTGAAGTTCACTTTCTGCCATCACTGAGAGGTCCTAAGCAAGACTGAGCCAAATTACCTATATTACTCACGAATGTACCAATATTGGCTTTTCCCCCTTCTCTGCCCACTTTCTCACTCTCCTATCAGTGTTTCCTGGGGGCCCTTCCCTAATGAACTCCTGTCTCTAGTTTGGCTTCCTGGGGAAACCTAACTTAAGACCATCGTTCTCACTGTATTCCAGGAGCTTACAACTGTACATATACAGTACTTATGATGAATGAATATAGTCATGATGAATGAATCAGTAGAGGGAGATGGTAATAGACACTGTCAACTGCTGTAGAAAGAGGTCCAGTAGAAGAACACCTAAAAATAAACATCAATTTGGTAATTGTGAGGTCAGTCCGTAGCTGCTGATAGAGGAGCTTATTAGAGTAGTGGTGGAGGTAGGGAGTCTGATTTTGGTGGGTGAGAAAGTTAGGCAGTAAGGGACAGGAAGGAATTAACTTTATATGACAGCAGGGTGAAAGGAAGTTTGTTTTTTTGAGTACAAAAATTTTGAGCTTATTTGAGGCTGATTCAATGGAAAAGGAGATAGTAAAGATAGAAGTTGGAAGGAGGACAACCAATGGGTCAGGGTTTTAAATGATGAGTGAGAGGCTGGGTTAGTGAGTACAGATGGAGGATTTAGCATGGGGAAATAGAGACGTCTGGTATTCCAAAAGAGGATGCAGGAGGTAAGAATTGGTAAACAGAAAAGAAATATAAACATCTCTTTCTCTCTCTCTTTCTACACACACACACACACACACACACACACACACACACACACACACACACACAATATTACTTTTTTTCTGATTTAATAAGTAACAAATGTTCATTGCAGAATATTTGGAAAATATACAAACAATAGCATTTATCAAGCACTTACAGTATTTCAGGCTCTGCTCTATGTGCCTTACCTGTATTAACTCATTTACTCCTCAAACTACCATATGAAGTAGGTACCATTACTATCTTTTTATTATAGAGGAGAGACATTGAGTCAATTAATTGCCCAAGGTCTCAAAACTGGTAAACAGTAGACCAGGATGTGAACCTTCACTATCTTGTTCCAGAGTCATTCTGTATCATACACAAAGAAAAGCCCAAAGAGGGAAACCTATCCATCATAGAAAATAACGTGTGTGGAATACTTAGTTATAGATATAGAAATCACCGGGAGTTCACTGCTGATGCTTCTGTTTTCTTGGGGAAGTAGGTGGTGACTCTGAAAGAGGGAGATAGGAGTAAGTGGGACTCTAAACTCAAGCTTAAGAGTAACAGTTTGAACATGTTGCTTCTGAGAAAAGAAAAAGGATCTAGGTAGAAATTTTGAGCCGCACTGATGAGCCAGACTGAAATCGCAAACACTAAATTTGGGGATGGTCAACTGGCATAGTTAAATGATTTTCTCAGGGGCACTGGACTGTTGGGGTAGGAACAGTTGGAGATTTGCTGTGGGAGGTACACAGAAAGTCAAGAGACATTGACAGTCTTAAAGAGAGTGAGATGGAAATGATTGCGTCCTCATCTGGGATCTTCAAATGCAGACTTGGGAACAGAGAGCAAACTGAGAGGTGATTCAGAAAAAATGCTGCTAAGGGAGAGGAGGAGTGAGGCAGGAGAGGGAAAGAAGCGGATAAAGGGAGTGCATGGCAGGCAACAGGAACTTAATCCTGTTGGGTTATTCTGGGAGCCAGTGTGGAAACTCATCTCAGAATTATCTCCCCTGAGGAGCAAAGGGGCTGGTGTCCTTATATGACACTACCCATACACCATTAATTAGGACTGCTCCAGGAGTAATCACAGGATGAGAGCTGCTATACATGTGGGCAGAGAGGATCCTGGCAGCTAGAGAAAGACCTCAGGCTAATAGATGCTGGCTGTGTACCAAAAGATAAGGCCTGAGGGTATAAGGACCAGGCAACAATAGTGTCTGCTACAGATGGACCATGGGTTTGTGACTGGGTCAGAGAGGCAGTGAAGCTTTGAGGAGACTAGGAGGAGAGAGGAATAGTTCTAGGGTGAATGTCCTTTAGAAAATTATTTTGAGTAGGTAATATGGGAACATGGCATAAAATTTAAGTATGAAAAAGTATACAGTGAAAAGTAAGTTTTTTTTTTCTCGCTATACACTTCTGTCTTCTACTGTTGCTAGTTTCTTGTATGTCCTTTTACAGAATACATATATATATATATATATATAATGTGTGTGTATGTATTATAGGTATATTATATGTGTATATACATATTATAGGTAGAGGCATTATTTAAGTATATGTACATATATATATTACAGGTACAGTTAATGTGTTATTTATTTATTTTTGTGTAAATTACTCCACACAAGTGGTAGCATATAATAAAGCATTCTTGAAAGTGTGCTGTTGAGCACACTCTTGTGTTCTGTAGGATAAATGCCTAGAGTAGAACTGCTGGGTCAAAGAGCATGTGCACCTAGCACACTGATTGATAGTGCTGAATTTCCTTGAGCCAATGTGCACACCCATAGCATTGACCACCATAACGAGGCCAAAGAGTAGAAGTGTGGGGAATAGTGAGTAGAAGACAAGGGAGAGGCTATCAGACAGCGAAAACGTTAGATATAAGATTCGGGTGGAGCAGTTCCCCCTCGGACAAGGTCCAAGGTGTGGTCGCACCAGGAAGTTGTTGGTGGGTTGGTGTGCAGGCAAAGGTCAATGAGACAGAGCAAGTTAATGACCTGCGAAGTGTCGGAATGACTCATCCAGATGAGCCAGCCAGTCCATCCTGGTGAGTTCGTCATGACTTGTGAAATGTGATTAGAGAAATCTTCGGTTTCCCTTAAAGTCCAGCAGTGTTTTTATCATGTACATTTTATCATGTACTCTTTCTATGAGTTTGGGGTGGGGAGATGGGGAGGGCCCATGTGACCACTACCCCATTAGTGTCGACTAGAAGGTTCCAGGCTGGTTGATTAAGATTATGTTTCTGGGAAAGATTGAAACAGCAATTAGGTCAGGTATTAAATCTAGGTTTGGTATCATGGGCTTTAGTACAGGTGATGCCATTTTGGGAATGTGGTGTTCTCTTTAACAGAGTCACAGGTAAAAAGGAGCATGCCAGATGAATCAGCATCCTGTACCCTGACCTTTGAATGAACTTTCCCAGAATCCTCATGCAGTAACTTACAACTCGTTACACAGCTTTTAGTCATGCCATCACTCCTCTCTGAAGAAAGCCTAGAAACAGATTTTTAGCTGGGCTCATTGCTGCCCCCAACAAATCAAGGTCCTGTTAGTAGAGAAAAAGAGAACAGATATTGGCTAGATACCTGGCAGTCTCTCACAGATGTCCTAAGCACTTTGCATTTATAAAAATTTTACTTTTTTATTACCACTTCAACCATTTTCAAGTGTACAATTCAATGGTTTTAAGTACATTCATAGTATTGTGTGACCATCACCACCATCCATTTCCACCCTCATGACCTAATCATCTCCTGAAGGTCCCATCTTCTAACACCATCACATTGGGCATTAGGATTTCAACATACGAATTTTGCAGGGACACACACATTCACACTATAGCACATTGTTTGCAGCTTTTTTATTGTGAATAATGCTGCTATAAACATTGGCTTACAAATATCTGTTCTAGTCTCTTCTTTCATTTCTTCTGGATATATACCTAAAGGTGGAATTGCTGGATCATGTGGTAATTCTATGTTTAACTTATTGAGTAGACACCAAAAATATTTTACACTTTGTACCTTATTTAATCTTCACAAACTCACGACTGTTGAAACCACACATTGAAATTGTGTTAGAAAGGGCCACCTACTCTGGATCCTCCAGTAGGTTGATGCTGCTACTGCCTTTACAAGGGAATGTCTGTGAGGTATATGCTAAATTGAACTGGACTAAATTATCTCCATTTTAGAAATGGGAAACAAAGGTAGGAGACCAAGTCAGCCTCTTGGTAATGATATACCAAGTGGTATACCCCACTCTTCTCTTGGTAATGAGAGCTCCACTAACTTTCCCTGGCTCTGCTGATAGCAGGTCTCACCAAGTGCTTGCGGGCAGCCTTAGTGGATCTCTACTAGATTCCCTTGACCTGTGTGTGGTCTTGTAAAAGCCACATCATGAGATTCCAGGCAGGAGCTATTTCTATTTCCACCCCTATGCTTGACCTCAAGCCAACGTGTCACAGATTTATCAAGTAGTGGGAAGATGAACTAAGTTCATTCCATGTGCCAGTAATTGTTCTAAGTGTACATTCATAAAGAAGGTAAGAACATGGCCTCTTAAGCTAGTTTGCTTGTGTTCAGATCCTGGTCCTACTATCTATGTGTTGCATGATCTTCATTAAAATTATTTAACTTCTCTGTGCCTCAGTTTTTTCAGCTGTAAATTGGGGATTAATACAGGGCTATCATATAATTATTTTGAAGGTCACCTGAGTTAACATGTTTAAGCATGAACTTTAGATGGGCTCTGTAATGGGGGTAATGCTAGCAGTATCGACCTTATGATTATACCCAAGAAATGTAAATTCTCTCAATCATAACAATTAATAGCAAATTGACTACAGACAGCCATTATAGCTCTTACAATTAAAATAAAGGAAACAAAATTAAGAGTACACACATGAACAAAGCATGGAGACACACAGTCAGATGGGCTGAAAAAGTCATTGGACTTGGACTATCTTTGGCCTGATGTCACAAGCTTAGACAATGCTAACCACTTGGCCTCTTAAATTTGTTTCCCACCTCTAAGATGGAGATAATTCTACTATACTCATTGTATCATTGTGAGGATTTGCTGAGGCAAGGATGGTGCATTATAAACTTTTATCACTAAACAAATGCAAAGATGTAGATTAACTACCTGAAGAAGCCCTTCAGCTCCTATTATCACTGTCTAAATGGATTTGGTGTCTGCGACTGGTTCTTGAACCAAATTAATATCTGTCCGCTGAAGATGGGAGTAGGATAAATTACACCAGAGTCTAAGGAAATTGAGGTAACTTTCATACAGCATAAAATTTAAAATTGTGGGTTCTCGAGGAAAATGGTGAAATCCCAGTCCTCTATGATTATCCAACTGAAATAGTGAAGTGGAAGCTCCACAGCTAGTCGGTGGATGTAGCAAAGATAAGATGGACTGGAAGACTAAACAGCCAGTTAGACCTGATTCTGTGAGGAACTCTGGAACTAGGTTTTTATTTAGCAGTCACCTTGCGCCATCTATGGGACATGGTGTTTTATTGCAATTTCAGGAGAGTAGGCTGTGAGATCTTCAAAGGCAAAGCAGTGGATTTGATTTTAAAAACTAATCACACCTCCCTTTGGCTTGTGAAAGCTATTGTCATTGGGTGTGGGCTTGTTTGTTTTTGTTTTTGGCAGATGCAACACTTTTTGTGACTATCAGTAATTCTCTCTTTGGAACAAGGGGAGAAATTTTGCCTTGAGATGTAGGCGTGCATAAGTTAGGAGCTGGATGCCTAGATTCCATTTGCTAATGTGTTCCTAATAGCTTGAAATCCCTCCCTCTACATTACATGACCAAGTCGTCATTTAAAAAAATCCTGTGAGGATTGTACTTTCCCACAGCTTACTGGAAAAGGGGCTGGATGAAGAGTTGAAGTGATTTCTATTTTCTATTGTTCAATGTTTTATTCTTAGCATCGGCTAGCGTAGGAAATACCACTGATTGGGACACAGGGAACCCCAAGTGCTGTGAAGGGCAGAATAGGCAAGGAAAATCAGGGAGGACTTTTTAGAGAGGAAGAGGTGGGTTCTATATCTTTGAAGAAATGAGGGTCACAGGAAAGGGAGATGGGATGGTGAAGACCACCTGTCTTCTCTGCTTTGCGTCTGTGGTTTAAGACAACTTAATGTAGAACGAGGAAATGGGTTTCTCATACGGTTGACTCATATCAAGCTTCTTTCCTTTGTATCTCTGTGTCTATGTCACCTGCCTATTTCTGTACTATGCTCTCTTGACCTCGCCCTGGTCCAACCATGCTTTAGTTTCTAAAAGTATCATGCTCTTCTTCTCTAAGGGTTATTGTGTCTGCTGCCCTTCTCTGCACGAACCCTCCTTTTTCTGGTAACTCCTCTTCATCCTGTAGATCTCAGCTTAAAAGTCACTTCCTGAAGGAGGCCTTGCCTAAGCCCCTAGACTAGGTGAGCTCTCCTTGTACCTGTGATGCATCTCATTCTTACCTCTCTTTTGGAATTCCCATTACACTTGTGGGTTACCTGTCCAACATCTGTCTTCTCTATATTGCCAGTTTGGGATTGAGTCTGTATCCCCATTGTCCAGTAAGAGGCACATGGAGAGGCTAGGAGGGGAAAAATAGCATCAAAATTTTATATATATATATATTTTATTATTAAGTTTTCTTTGGAGATATATTTTAGAAGGCAAACTAAAGGTGACGAAATGTGCACGATCACCAACTCATGGTAGGGTTGGGGGGAGAAATCATTGTGGATGCTGTTTTCCACAGCAGTGGAGTGGGCGCCTGTTTTTGGATCCCCTCCCCTCCTTCTAGGAGAAGGGGCTCAAGGATAGAAGTTCTGTTTTTACTCCTGCCCCCGAGGGTAGAGTCAGATGTGACTGTAGAAACGTCCCTGGTTGGAGCATGACAATACCACCAAACTCCTTCAATTAATTGAGAATAGTTGTTTTCCAGAGTGCACAGGAAAATTGGAAAGATTGGATATGTCCATAGTGCAAGTCTTTAAAATAATCTCTAATAATGTATAATAAACTATAAATAAACTACAAAGAATATTGTGCTGAGGCTTGAACACAATGAGCCCACCTGCAGATCTAAGAGAATGCTGTCTATGAAGAGATACAAGCATTTTGAACTGGGAGGAGATAAGAAGAGAAAGGTGATCCAGTTCTAAGTTTCATCTTCTGTTTGATTATGAAGACAATACAGGAGAATAGGTACCCCATGAGGTTAATTTGGCTGTAGTATGTAGGGTGAATTAGAAAAGATCAGTCTAGAAAGAGTGGTGAATGTTAGGGCTAGAACTGAATCCATGAAGCAAAGTCTGGAGGAAGCCTGGGGCTCAGAGTCTGTGGAGTGCTAAATGTCCCCAGGGTGGTAGCCCAGCTATCAGAGATACCAGCAAGTAGGGTCAAGATGATCCTGGAAAACCCTTCACAGACTTTTGCAGGCAACTGTTACCTCACATGTCCCAAGGCCATGTGAATGTCCTGTCAAGATTAGAGGTTTGTGAGAGAATTGCTTAGGGTTGTCAGTTGGAAGCCCCTGGTTTTACAAAGCTGGGACAACAATAGGAACTGACATGCAGGCCTGGTCATTTGACTCCTGATTGACCAAAGAGATGTGAGAATGACTTAGGGGAGGACCTACACTAGGTCTGGATGTTGTAGTGGGTTTCCTGAGTAATGAGGTCAAGGCATAAGAAAGCTCACTGACAGCCTTTAAATTTTAAAAATTCCTCATAGCCTCAGAGGGAGTTGTTCATGCTGTACCCACAGAATTGACTAAAATCTTTGAATCCAGTCTGGCTAACACTGTGATCCCTATTTTGACAGAAGAAAACCCCAAGTATTGGCATGTAGGAATATGTTTTGGGTTTTTACTGGCCAAACAAAGTTTCATGGCTCCTCGGAGGAAAACTTTTCGCTGTCAGGTATCAGGTAATGTCCTAAAGCCCTCCCTTGCTCATAAGTCAAGATCTGGCCCCTCGAAGTTTCTTCTTAAGAGCTTTCCTTTGGAGGCTGGCCGCTGTCTTGGTGGGACAAGATATTGACGTTACTTAGTGGGGTGAAGAATTCAGGGACAAAGGACAGCTAGCGGTAGGTTCCTGTGAACACACTGTGCCCAGCGCTGCTGTAAGCACTATGCACGTGCGTCAAGATGGCCTTGGACCCAGCCAGCCACACTCTCCCGACCTGCAGTGAAATCCTACTTATTCTCGTTCCAGTATAAGGGACCTCACTGAAATCTGACTTCATATTGGAAAGGGACCTCACTGAAATCTGACTTCATATTGTACTCTCAAAGCTGTTGTGTTATGCAAATCAGAATAAATTATTTCTTTCTCTTTTATCTGGCACTGACGCATTTACATCAGAGTTTATAACGTCACTTCAATTGTACTCGCTGAGAAATCCTGAAGGTGAGGGATGTTTCAGATTTCTTAAAGAAACAAATACTTTAGTTTTCTGTTCTTAAAAGTTTGTAATCTATTGGCCAAATATTTTTCTATATCCAGAATACTTCATTTTCCAGAATGTCTGGGAATTCAGTATATAAGATGGCCAGTATGATAGCAAGGAGCAAGAAGATACTTTATTCCCTTATTGCTTTCTTTTAAAAATCCTCAGAACTGTGAGAATTATGCATTTCAAATGTAATTGTTTAAAGTTTACTAGAGTAGGGGCTTATAGCTTAATCCAAATATCTTCTTTAAGGGAGTTTTGCTTTTACTTTTTCCCTTTTAGAAGCCCAAAATATAAGTGTGATGTTGGAATGGGTTATTTTTTATTCATGGAGATCTCTAATTTGTACTTAGGGGTTATGTTTCCGGAAACTTCCAAACTGGAGAGCTTCAGTCCTTAAGACCCCTATGGGCATAATCAGCTTTTCCTTAACCTAATTTACTCAACATCTCTTTGGATTTTGTAAGAAATTAGAAGTAGAGCCAAGTGGGCCACTTGTACTTAGGTTAAAATAGAAAGGTGTCATATCTCACTGGATTTGTAGTGTGTCACTTTGTCACCAAAGGTTTCCAGGTTCATTGCACTTCTACACAGAGGTGCAGTCTCAGAGTGCAAGGCATGTGGCATATTGGTGAGAAAAGGAGGGAAGAGTGAGAAGCCAGGGAATGGAGCTTCCTGAGTCGTGTCGGATAAGCCATTTTACCCTCCAGAGAGCACCCTCCTGGCCTAATCCCTGCTGATGTGGGTCCCGTTGTTTCCAGACAGTCCAACATCATCTAAAATTATTGAGACAAATGAATTGAGAATTGTTCTAACATGATTTTCACCTTCCCATTGACCATAGCAAGTCTTGATCGACAGTGCATAGGGAGTAGGACAGTGAGGTAAAAGAAAATTACTCATCTTATATACTTAACTTACATCATTGTTTAATTAACTAGTTAATTAATTAAATCATGTTGTAACCATTTACTAAGACCCTAGTATGTCCTAAGTGCTGCACTAAGTTCTTTACATTTACTACCTTGTTTAATAATCCCTCTAACAACCCTATCCTACGAAGTAGAGCTAATTTCTTCCACCATCTGAGAGAGAATGCTGAAACTCAGAGAGTTTCAGAGGCAAAAAGATAATTTGAATCCAAAGTCTGTAATTCTAGCCACTGTCTTTCATGATTTTTAGTGCTCCGGATACTGAGATGACTGGCAGACAGTGTCTACCCTCAGTGACGACTGAATATCTGAGAAGAGACATCACCATCCTATAATACTACTATAAACATGAGCCCAAAGGAGAGGCATGTAACCTGCCCTGAGGTCCGGATGGGAGGGTAGCTCATAAAGGCTTTTTGTAGATGGTAGAACTTGAGCTAAGTGATGAAGGATGACCAAGATGTGTCCATATGAGAGTATGTGTACAGGCACGGAGGCGTGAGAGCCTGTTGGCATGGCTGGTTGTGTGTGTGTGTGTGTGTGTGTGTGTAGAAGGAGAGAGGAAGAGAGACACTAAAATAAGGCTAGAAAGATATGCAGAGGCAGTGTGGATAAAGAAAAAGATGCAGATTTAAAAGCCACTGGGGAGTATATCAATAGAACTTGGTAATGTGGGAAATGAGGTATCCATAGTATAAAGAAAAATAATTTATTCTTATAGAACTTTTAATTTATAGCAAAATTGAAGGGAAGTACAGAGATTTCCCAAATCCCCCTCCACTATGTATGCATAGCCTCCTCATTACCAACACCTCCTTACCAGAGTGGTACATTTATTACAATTGATGAACCTACTTGTACATATCATTATCATCCAAAGCCTATATTTTACATTAGAGTTGTACACTCTATGAGTTTGAACAAATGTATAATGACATGGCTCCATCATTACAGTATTACAGAGTATTTTCACTGCCCTAAAAATCCTGTAATTCACTTGTTCATCCTTACCCACCTCCCCCAACCTCTGAAAAATTGATCTTTTTTTGTCTCTATAGTTTTGCCCTTTTCAGAATATCGTATAGTTGAAATCATACCATGATATAAAAGTATAACATAAAGGAAGCCACTTTAAAATGGAGTTGGAGCTTCCAACCCAGAGGAACTGCTTTGCCTGTCTTATCTCTCAAACTTTTGAAATGTTAAAACAGGGCAAAATAACCTTTAGGCTGGGCCTAAAGCAACATTGTGTCCCAAAAAACTACTGGCAAGGATAACAAGGAATCAGATATTATGACTACTGGACTGATGGCTACTGGACTGAAAATTAAAAGCATCACTATGTTAGCTTTTCTGCACCAAAAGAAATAGCTTCCTTCTGCTAATGTAATTGTTTCCTTTCCTTTTCTTATAAATACCACTTGCCTTTGTCTCTTAGTTGGAACATTAGTTGGGCTTCTGCCTGAATCAATGCTTCCCAAATAGCTATTCTTTTTTATCTCAAGTAAATGCTTATTGCCTCTTACTTTGAAAGACTTTTTATTTTTAGGTTAACAGTATGTAGCCTTTTTAGATTGGCTTCTTCCACTTAGTAATATGCATTTAACTTTTTTCCATGTCTTTTCATGGCTTGATAGCTCATTTCTTTTTAGCTGAACAATATTCCATTGTCTGGATATACCATAGTCAATCCACTCACTTACAGGAAGACATTTTGGTTGCTTTCAAGTTTTGGCAGAAAAAGGCTGCTGTAAACATTTATATGCAGGTTTTTGTGTGGACACAAAGTTCCCAGCTCCTTTGGGTAAATATCCAGGAGTGTGATTGCTAGATCACATTGTAAGAGTATGTTTATATTGTAAGAAACAACCAAATTCTTCCAAAGTGGCTTTAACATTTTGCTTTCCTACCAGCAATGAATGAAAATTCCTAATGCTCCACAACCTCAGCAGCATATGCTGTTGTCAAAGTTCTAATCGATGTCTCGACTATATTTATGTGTGTCTATATATTATGTGTCTCGTTGTTTTAATTTGCATTATTCTGATGACATATGATGTGGAGCATCTTTTCATATGATTATTTGCCATCATATATCTTTTTTTTTTTTTTGGTAAGGTGTCTGTGAAAGACTTTGGCTCATTTTTAAATTAGGTTGTTTATTTTCTTATTGTTGACTTTTAAGAGTTCTTTATATATTTTGTATAACATTCTTTTATCACATGTGCCTTTTGCAAATATTTTCTCCCAGTCTATGGCTTGTCTTGTTATTCTTTTGACACTTTCATATAGCAAAAGTTTTTAATTTTAATGAAGTCTAGTTTATTAATTATTTCTCCCATGAATTATGCCTTTAGTATTGTATCCTAAAAAGTCATTGCCATACCCAAGGTCATCTAGATCTTCTCTCATGTTATTTTCTAGGAGTTTTATAGTTTTGAGTTTTTCATTTGGGTCTATAATCCATTTTGAGTTAATTTTTGTGAAGACTTTAAGGCCCGTGTCTAGATTTATTATTATTATTATTATTTTGCATGTGGATGTCTAATTATTCCAGCACCATTTGTTGAAAAGACTATCTTTGCTTTATTTTATTGCCTTTGTTCCTTTGTCAAAGATCAATTGACTACATTTATGTGTGTCTATTTCTGGGTTTAACTTTTACTTTATTCATCATGGTTAATGAGTGCTGGCTTTAAACCAGACACTGTAATAAATGCTGGAAATATAGGGGACAACAAAAGAGGTGTCATCCTTGCACCCATGGGTTATACAGTGTATGAAGAGGAAATGATCAAAGATAATTTCAGGTTTCTAGTTTAGATGATAGGGCAGAAAACCCAGAAGAAGCAGTAGGTTGATGTGGAAAGATGTTTAGTCTTGGGAAGTGTTTCTGTGAGACATCATAAAAGAGGACCATACGCTGAACACACACACACACACACACACACACACACACACACACACACACGAATTGTACACTTGAAACTTATTGGATTTTGTTAATCGATGTCACCACAATAAATAAAAAAAATTTACAAAGGATGGACCATAAATAGTTGGGTATACAGATGTGGAGCTAGGAAAGAAATCTGAGCTTGCAATATAGATTTGGGCACCATCTGTATGGATATGGTCGTGAACACTATGCATTCGGCTGTGATTGTTCAGGGAATGTGTATTGGGGGTGGGGGAGGGGGAGGGAAGAGAAGTCAGACGATGGAACTCCAGCATGTAGAGGAAGAGAGATGGAAAGAGTTCCAGAGAAATTGCAAAGGAGTGCTCAGAGAGGTGAGGAGAACCAGGAGAGAGTCATGTGTGGAAGCCAAGTGTTATGGACTGAATTGTGTCTCCCCACCCCCAATTTATATGTTGAAGCTCTAACCCCCAAAGTGATTATATTTAGAAATAGAGACTTTAAGGAGAGAATTAAGGTTAAATGAGGGTGGGACCCTAATCCAATAGGACTGGTGTCCTTATAAGATGAGGAAGAGACTGCAGAGATCTCTTTCTCATTCTCCACATGTACAGAGAAAAGGCTGTGTAAAGACAGAGAGATGGTGTCGTCTGCACATCAGGAAGAGAGGCCAAATCCAAAACCCTTTCATTACCTAGATCTTGGATATCCAATATCCAGAACTATGAGAAAATAAATTTCTGTTGTTTAAGCCACCCAGCCTGTGGTATTTTGTTATGGCAGTCTGAGCAGATTAATACCCCAAGAAAGGAGAGAGTTTCAAGGACTGTTTAAAGAAAGACAAATATCAACAAAGATAAGGGTAGACCTGTGCTCTCCAACTTTGGCAATCCTGTGACCTTAGCAAAAGCAAGGAGGTGCCATGGCTGGAAGTCAGACAGCAGCTAGTTTAGAGGTTGCATGAGCAGGAGGAGGGACCACCTGTTTCACGTGCAAGTATGGCATCCAGGTTGGAGACTGACAGCTCCTACCACCTGTGTCTATAATCCCAGGTAAATTTCATTGTAAAGACTTGACCAGGGACCAGCATAGTAGGTGGCATGTGGTAGGTTCACAATAATGCCTTCTGCAAGTCCTTACTCTGCTACGTACTGGCTTAGTTCTAAAGTAAGGTCAACCTTACTTGACCAGCAAGGCAGCCTTATATAGCAATATGAGCAACATTTATTTAGTGCTTTCTAGGTGCCAAGCATTGTGCATATATTTTCTCATGTAATTTTCATAGCAACCCTATGCATTAGGCAGTATTATCATGCTCATTTTTCTTTTGGAAAAACTGAGCTATGGTTGAAACACAGGCACTCTGACTCCAGAGCCCAAGCCCCTAACTACCAGGCTCTATAGTTCCTGTTTTTCCACCATATGACAGCACTGCACGCAGACGCTTCAAGTCTGCCCTGTGGAGACTTGAGGAAGTAACATGAGCTCTCTGGGCCTCAGTATCCTGACATGCAACATATCATCTCTGGAGCAGAAGATACTCTAAGGTGCCTTCTTCCTCTAATATTCTGTGATCTGATGATTTGGACTTAATTATACTTTATTTATATGCCCTGGTTTTAACCTCTGAAAAGTCAACTAGAATTTGTCAATCAAGACTAGTTGTCAGAATCATGAGTAGGTCTTATATTGAGTGTCTTGTATATGACACATCATTCCATAGTTATGTAGGCAGGAAGCACATGAAACCCCACCCAATCATTGGCAGGCAACTGAGAGGCTTGATGTAGGCTTGATGTAGACAGGGTGTCTGTGGGTTTGGAAGAAGCCCCTGCTTCTGCCTCACGTTGCTGCTTCTGTTCATTGGCTAGGATGTGAGGAGTGTTGTGGCTGAGGGTTGGCGATCAAGTATTTCATTGAGAAGCTTGGTTACCTCCACAGCTGTTGAAAGGTTTAATGTTAAGGCTCCCACGGGATATACAGAGGTCTGGACAAATTTTTCTTGCAGAATCCCTGTCTACATAAAAAATTAAATTAAAAACATGTCACAGATATTTATGGATCCATGTGATGTTCATATGATCTGTCAATGAAGATTAGAACAATAGGTAGAGAAGAAGTAGGTATGTATTTATTTATTGTCTAATTAGTGCACATGAAGATTCCCGTTTAGGTCTGGGAGCCATCTCTTTGTGTTTGTTGTCAAATACTCTGTTCCTGGCTAATTTCATATCTTCCATTTGGAATAGGTAGCAACACTATTATTGCTCATAATGTCATGTCTATTCTGAACCTGTTTGCACTGAAACAGTATAGATCTTCTAAGCTCTGCAGGTTCCCAGTTCCATTTATTTAGTACTGATTACAGCATTACTCATGATACTGTATCGTCCACTAGGCTGTCTATAAATATTGGCTGCACCTCACTGAAGATGACCTTAAAGTCAAAGGCAAGTCATATTCAGAGTTAGCCGGAAAATGTGAATGATAATTCGGTTTTTGGTCATATGCAGATTCTTATAGCATCAGGTAGAATAGCATGTCTTCCAATCATGTCTCTGAACTTTTTAGATTGTTATCACTGCATTCACATGGCTCAGCTGGTTCTCTGTTTCAGATTTCATAAGGTCGTAATCAAAGTATGGGCAGGGATGCATTCCTTTCTGGAGGCTCTGGAGATAAATCCTCCTATAAGCTCATTCAGATCGTTGGCAAAATTTATTTCTATGTGGTTATAGGAATGAGGCTTCTATTTCTTTGCTGGTTGTTACCAGGTGTCAGTCTCAGCTTCTGGAGGCCACCTTCATTCCTTTTATCCATTTTCAAAGCCAGCAACAGTAGCATGAGTCCTTTGCATACTTTGACTCTCTCTAAATTTCTCTTCTGCCTCATTTTTCTTCTGCTTCCAGCTGGAGAATGTTCTCTGCTTTGAAGGGCTCATGTGATTAAATTGGACTTGCCTGAGTTAATCTAGGATACTCTCCCCATTTAAGGTCTGTACTTAATTATATCTGCAAAGTCTTTTCTGCCATGTAGCATAGCAGATTTAGGGGTTCCAGGTATTAGCGTATGAACATCTTTATGAGGGCATTATTCTGTTTACGCAAGAATTGCTGGTAGCCTTAAGCCCTGAACTTACCCTGTATTTGATATGACTGAGCTTCGCTCCAGATCAGCATGTCAGCATCATTTTGACAGCCCAATACTGCATGAACCCATGAAAGAGATACCTTACCAACTAGCAGGAAAATTCCACTTGCCAGGCCACCCTCTTGGAATGAGACCTGGCCATGGGACCTGGGACTACCTCAAGGGAATGATCCCAGAGCTCCCCATGTGAGTAGTGGGGTTGGGGTAGAGGGGTTAGAAGGTTGGAAAACATCTTTACAGGGCGAAATAGGAACTGGGTCACTAGGTCCCTGTCTAGGCTCCTGCCTGGAAGGTAGTACTGGTTCTGGGGGTTTTGAGGCACTGGAGTGGAGCTCAAGGAAGGCACTCCAAGGTGCAGGGGCACCAGGAGGTGGACCAGGGTAACGGCCCTGCTTGCCTGGTTCTGAGGGCAAGGCAGTTCTGTTTCTAGCAACTAAGCTGATAGGCGCTTAACTTTCTTATTCTTTGTGTAATATCTTTACAGAGAGTGGCTCAGTGCCCTGTTGAGGCTTGCCGTGATCAGGCAGGTGTTGGTCTGTGACAGAGCACAGAGGCTTTTGTTTCAGGCAGCCTTGGTTCAAGTCCTGGATATGCCCCATATTTGCAGGACAACCTTGGACAAGTTGCTTAATCACGTGGAGGTTCAGTCTCTTCATCTGTTCGGCAAACTGAAGTCAACAACAGCGAATACTGGCACTCAAAGGAATGACAGGTATCACAGCTACTTTATACTCACTTCTGTCCATTATTTCTACCTTTTAATGTTGTGAGGATCAGGTGATGGCCTATGTAAAAATACCTGGAATATAATAAATAAGCACTCCATAAATTTCAACAATAAGAATTAATTGAGCCCAATGATGGGTTAGTAAATGACTCTCTGTGAGAGAAGAGGAGGCAGACTAATAGCATTTGCCAGTTCCATAGTATATATCCTTCCACCTTGGCTAATTTCAGGATACCACACGTGTCATTGAATGGGAGGGTTGGGAAGATATGCTAACAATCAGTCCTCCTGGGCAGGTGGGAGCCAGCTCCAGCATCTACTAGTTGAACTCTTATTTTGTTCCAGGGACAGTGTTTAGGGCTGGAGACACAATGATGAATGCAGTGGAGTTCATAGTTCTCTTCTCGGCTCTTTTTCCCTTCTCGACCAGAGGTCAGAGCCTCAAAAATACTTTATAAATAAGATGTAGTTCTAGGTAGAGAAGCATGAACCTAGTAACCCCTCAAGGTGTCTCTCAGCTCTTGCCTGAAGCAGTAGAAGAAGCGTCATTTCTGACTTCTCTGCAAGCCAGTAGTCTTGTTTCCGTAGAGCTGAGTGGGGTATGATTAAGGCCAGAAATACTGCTCCTTTCATCGGTTTGGGGTTTGGTGTTGGTGGAGACGTTTCATTTCCTGGAGGCCCACTCAGCAATATTAAGAGGGGAAGGTGCTGGCTCATCCATTCATTGTCGTGGGGACAAAATGACCCTGGTGAGAACCAGTCATTTCCCAGTTGTGTGAGGTCGCACCTCTGACCACGTCCATGATTCGTTCTCCCAGGGCACTTCGAGGATGCCGAAGATTCCATTATGACTAGCATCTGATATTCTTAATAGGAAAGAGATTAATTGTTCTCAAAGTGGGAAGGATATTTTTTGAAGGTTTTAGAAGGTTGAAAAAAAAATCTATGTAGAGTACTTGGAAATGTGTAAACTGATAAAACTAGAGAGCAAAGAGGTTGTCTCTACCTCATCATCTTGAGTCACTGAACTCATATACTGTAAGTTGCTTTATATCATTTCTCAGAAGCCAATGTCTTTTCTCTGCTTAAGTTTCCATATAAGGTGGTGATATTAAGGGGAAAAAAAACATAATGCAAGCACTGTAGTTACTGGTGTTTAAAAAAGGCCTTTAAAATAAAGTTAATATCTGCTTGCTTAATACTGTGCTCAATTGGAATTTAGTATAAAAGGTGGGATTTGATGGCTTTTTTTTTTGCATGTGTGTGTGTATGTATAAACGTATAGTAAAATTTATTTGAGATGTTCGAGATTATATTATTTATTAATTTTTTTACCACACTTGAAAAATTAAAATATGTATTTAATATGTGTTCAAGCTAAATACCCAAGTTTTGGAATGAAGGACAAACTCTCAGAATTTCAAAATAGCTCCTCAATAAAAATAGAAAAAACAAATTAAGACTCAAGGATAGTAGAAAGCAGAAAAACAACTGCAGTCTATTTTTGGAGCAGCCTGGGTATGGGTGGGGGTGCTTTCACTTCGCTAATGTACAGGTGCCAGGTAATTTATTTCTAAGTTTTTCCATTCTAGACAACTCTAATTGATTTCTCATCTGTCAAAGATTTAGCCTTGTGAGTTAGTTTTCACAATACTTTTTACATTTATTATAGCATAATAATTCCTTTTCCAGGTTGGAGCCTTTGGATTTAATACAGCAAATGTGCAATGAGAATCAGATCACTATCTTGCTCCAATTTTTAAAATCACAAAATTTCATATTGTTGCTTGAAGTCTCAAGACAATGCTGATAATTATAATTACATAATTACAATAAAAAGCAAACATTTATTGAGTGTTTTCTGTGTAGGTATTATTTATGACTGTTTCCTATATGAAACTTTAAGGATGAAATAATATTCTAGAAGTTAACCTATATTGACAAGATATAGAAACAGGAAAACATGGAGCTATGGGGTCAGCAAATAGTATCAATTCAATTGAGAACGATGAAGTTAAAATGCAAAACTGTTATTTTAAGAGGATACTGTGATAGCTTTGAATGCTGGAGTGAGGTGCTTGTATTTGAAAATCATCAATGATTTCCTTTTGCCAGAAAAATTACAAGGAGGGAAAAGATGGTAGTGATGGTGTGATATGATCAGAAGTATATTTTTTAGATAATGTAAAAATATGTAAATGGTGGATTTGGATAAAGAATTAATAAAGATATGAGTTACAAGTAAGATGGCCAGGTGAAATATAGAATTCCCAGTTATATTTAAATTTCAGGTAAGCTACAACTTTTTAAAACTGTAAATATGTTCCACGTGTTATTTGGGACATACTTATACTACAAAAGTATTCACGGTTTATTTAAAATTCATATTTAATTGAGTGTCCTGTAGTTTTATTTGTTAAATCTGGCAACCCGATTTAGGAGGCTACTGCAATCGTCCAAGTAAGAGGGAACAAAGGCCAACCAGAGCTGTTCAGGAGGAAACTGATAGAAGATTGTGGATGTGAAAGAATTGAGAATGCAAAATCGATAGGACTTGGCGACTGTCAAGGGGAAATAATGTGGCTTCAAGTACTACAATGTGGCACTTCACAGAAGTGAGACAGAATCTAATAGACTAATTTTCTCATAGAAAATTCAGATATTTCAAGGAAAAACATTGGCTTACTTGACATATAGTGATTTTGTGAATTATAGCCTTGATGAGTACATTAAAAGCCACCATTGCAATTTTAAATTAAATTGGATTAAAATGTTAATAAAAGTTATATTCTCTGGAGAATCACATTTTCATGGATGTATTATGCAGTTTAAATATTTTATTAGTAGTGGGGATGTAAGTCTGCTTTTTCATAACCCAAATAAATAAAAGCTCATGGCTTTTATTCTCCCAAGGCATTTAAAGTTGTACCCTAAATCAAACAACAGCTGTGTGTTTCATTTCTGCTGAGAAAACAGTCTTTGAAAATGAATCTGTTATCAAGCTGGGCAAAACAACTTGAGCCTCATATAAATCAATAGGATTAAAGGGTGTTTCACAAAATCTTGCATTAATATTATTAGACAATATTCTCAATTTAGCATAGTAAACGGGGCCACTGTATCTTTTAAGACTTTGATTTCTAAATGTGTCTATTTCTAAACATATATGGGTATATCTTATATTTTAAGGTGTTAGAATTAATTAGAAATTCTAAAGATGTTCCTGAGTCCCTTTAAACTCTCTTAAAGCCCATTTAAATTTATTCAATAAATATTTATAAGATACCTTTTGTGGACAGAGTTTCTACCAATTATTTGCAAGGAAGACAGTATCTCTCCTCATAATCCAAAAGAACAAATCAATTATGGAGCAATCAAGTTAGAATAGAAACTTCAGACACAAAGCTATGTTTCCCCATTTTCTCTGCCATCTCTTGCCCTGTTTGCTGTGGTGCTGCTGTAGCTACCTGCATCTGCCAGGGTCCTGTCATGAGCCAGAAACCATACCAACTATTTGAACAGAGAGATTTTAACAGACTGGACAAACGATCAGAGACTCATGGATAAGGACAGTGGATTTGTGGTTACCAGTAGGAAGTGGGAAGGAGGAAGTAAATAGAGGTAAGGGGGGAGGGGGATCAAATATTTGGTGATGGAAGGAAATTTAACTTTGGATGGTGAACACACAATGCAATATGCATATGATGTATTATTGAATTGTACACTTGAAACCTGTTTGATTTTATTAACCAATGTCACACCAATAATTTTAATTAAAAAAAAATCTTAAAAAAAGAAATGTTAACACTAGGGAGTGGGGATGGGAGCAATGAAACTGGTTCTGTAAGTCTTGGAAAAAATTGCAAAGTGGATTTAGCTGGTGTTAATGGCACTGCTGCTGCTGAGGTGGAGAAATGAGCCTGGGATGATGGGCACACAAATGCGGAGCAGGCAGGAAAGGGCAATCCCTTCTCCCTGCTTCAGGCTTGCAGTCTCTGTTTAGCACCTTTTGCTGGCAGAGCCTGTTATGGATCCAGCTGTCAAAAGTAGACATGTAGTTTTCAGACTCCCAGACTCGGCATCACAATGCATAGTATAGAAGAGTCCATTTGAGCTGAGAGACCATAACTTAATGGCTGGCACACCTACCTCCTAAATGCTTCTCCTGAATCACCTCTTGCCTTCTCCAATGGGAGCTCTACCTTGCACCAGACTGATCTTTCCAAAGCCCTTTAAAGCTTCTTATGATCTCAGAATAAAAGCAAAGATCCCTGCCATGACCCACAGACCTTGCATGACTTGACTTCTTCATGCCTTTCTATCCACATCCTGGACAACATCTCTCTGCAGCCTACTGTCCTTCTTTCCAGTCCTCGAATGTGCCATATTCTCTTTTCTTTTAGAGTTTCTGTACATACTGCTCCCTGAGCCTGGAATGTTCTTCCTTCCTTCTTTGCCTAGTTTAGTCCTATTTAATGTTGAGATATCAGCTCAAGAAAAATTACTTCTTTAGGAGAGTCTTTTTTGCTCCCTAGACTAAATGACATTTCTCAGTTAAAAATTTCCATGGCTTCTTTGCTTTCTTTATGATTCGAAATCGGGTTGTTATATTTGACTAATGTCTGTTTCCTCACTTTATTGGGGGCATCACAAATGTAGGGATAATGTATGTTTTGCTCACCACTGTTTTCTAGGTGCCTGCAAGGGTCAAGTAGTAGACGCTCAACAAATATTTATCACGACTGAATGGCTGAACTGAATTATTTTGTGACAATGAAGGGTCTATTTTCATAATTTAGGATGTTATTTATATAAGTACTATCATTTCATTATAAAGAAAAACATTTGATAAGGAGCACCCTGAAAAAGTCCATTTTTTAGGATCCAGGTTCAAGACAGTGAGTCCCAAACAGTGGGAGACTTTGCCTTTGCAACTCATTCTCCATGCTCTTTTCATTTCTTAGATTGGCTTATTTCTAGAGGCGATCTTGCATCCACTGGGTTGATTATAGACAATCACAACAGAACATAATAGGCCAGTATTGTAATAGACAATGCACATTCAGAGGTATATGTATGAGGACAAGTGTGTGCGTGTGAGGTCTTACAGTTTCCTTTTCTGAATTCAAAGTAAAGGGCAGCTTGCTTTTCTTTCTTTCTTTCTTTCTTTCTTTCTTTCTTTCTTTCTTTCTTTCTTTCTTTCTTTCTTTCTTTCTTTCTTTCTTTCTTTCTTTCTTTCTCTTTCTT
>NW_006442484.1:65797144-65808628 GCF_000325575.1 Pteropus alecto
TTCCTTCTTTTTTATCTGTCTGTCTATCCATATCTATCTATCTATCTATCTATCTATCTATCTATCTATCTATCTATCATCTACCTACCTACTTACTTACCTAACTATTTCACTTAACCTTTCTCAAAGCATGGTTCGCTCAGACTTTGATAGCACCATAAGTTGGATTGTAGTGATAGAGTCTTGATTGTGTGTCTTCCTCCAGGTCATTTTACTTTTCTATGAAGTGAAATCAATCTTCACATCTTTCATTTTCAAGGTTCCACAAATAAATTTCTTCATGTCTTCTTCATACAAAATATTGTTCCATGGGAACTAGAGTGAGTGTGCAGGCACAGGACAATCTGAGTTCATTCTTAGAAAAGAAACATTTCTTCAAAGGAAGCATGGTCTGCCCACCCTACAGACAACCTTTTATGTTCTTAGAAGAGCAGTTTGCTTTCCTGGTGTGACATCAACTCAGACATCTGTATTTATGATTAGGGTCTTTGTTCTATAAATGAAAGGCCTACTCCAACGATTTCCCCAGAACAACATATTGGTCTGTAACAAAGATTCATTTGAGTCTCCACCTTGCAAGACAGAAAAGTGCTTACAATCTTGAAATGGTGGTTCCAGGTTTTACCTTTCTCATCAATGCTCAAAGATTGTGAAAACTAAGTTATGGTCAGGGCGTGTAGGTTTAAGGTACCATGAGTAGCACATCCCCTGAGCAAGAAGAAAGTTTCATACAAGCATGTTTATCCATTTGGTCATCCATTCATTTAACACCTTTACTGAGTGTACTATGTCTGAAGCATTGTTTTAGGCACCGAAACTATTGGGTTGATAGGGAGAGATAGATCATAAAAAATAAGATAATGTCAAACAATGATAAACACCATAATGAAAATAGGAAATAACTTGTGGGTCTGCATTGAGATGGGTGGTTATAGATAAGATGATGTTTAAGTAGAAATCTGAATGGCAAGAATGAACTAATCTTGATAAGATATGGGCAAAGAGCATTTCAGGCCGATGGAACAAATTGTGCTAAAGCCCTCACGTGGGAATGAATTTGGCTAAGTGTGGCTGGAAGGTAGGGAGTAAAGGGCCTGGGAAGAAGAACCCAGCCTCGCGGTAATGGTATAGAAGGGTTACTTACTTCTTCCACACTCCACACCACTTTGCCTTTTTTCCTGTATTAGGGCTAGCTACAGTTTCTGTTATGTCCATTCATGGTTTCTGCTTAAGTTCATTTGGAGTACCCAGTTGCTCTAGTACTATATGCCATCAATTAAACTTCAAATCTAGTTTGAGAAAATGATAATACAGTTTTGAGCTTAACATTGGAATATTTTATAAGGCAACCACTACATTATATATTCGGGGCATCAGAAAATAAGATAATAAAATGTGGTTATGGAACAATATACTCTGCTAGATAGCCCTCCTCCCCAATTTTACTAGAATTGGCCTATTTATAAATGTAATAAAAACCTAAATAACAGTGAGATATCATTATGTATCTATTAGACTGGCTAAAATAAAAAACAAGTGCTGGTGAACATGCAAAACAACCAGAACTCTTACACCTTGCTGGTGGGAAAGCAAAATGGTACAGGTGGTATGAGAGTTTTTTATGAAGTTAACATACTTTCTATATGATCCAGCAATCCCACTCCTGGGTATTTACTCTAGAGAAATGAAAACTTACGTTTACACAAAAACCTATACATAAATGTTCATAGCAGCTCTATTCATGATGGACAAAAATAGAAACAATCTAAATGTCCATCAATGGATGAATGGATAAACTGTGATACGTGTATCCAATGGAATACTAGTTAGCAATGAAAAGGAACAAACTATTGATACACACAGCAACCTGGATGGATCTCAAAAGCATTATCCTAAGTAAAAGAAGCCAGTCTTAAAAGCTTACATAATGTATGAAGCCATTTATTTGACAGTCTCCAAAAGACAATATAGTGATCGAACAAGTGGTTGCCAATGGTTAGGGCAGGGCAGAGAGTGTGACTACTTGAGGATATTATAAGGGAGTTTTTTGAGATGATGGAACTGTTCAGTATTCTGATGGTAGTGATGTTATATGAATCTATACATGTGTAAAAATTCATAAAATTGTACATGAATTTAAAAAATAGATTTTTAATGTATTAACTTAGAAAATAAAATGGAAATAGACACTTAACAATCAATAAATATGTTGGTGTGTCTGAAGGGGGAAAAAGCAAATATTTAAATTAATGGGCAACTAAGAAAAACTTTAAAATCTTGATTGTGATGATTTCTGCATATAATAAGTTTTTAATCTTTCCAAACTGAGAGGTCATCACATTGAATGTGAATTCAGAAGGTATTAATTACTCTTTCGTGAAGAATAGTTAATTCATTAGTATAATACAATCAGATTTATATAAATTAAAAATTATAATATAGTAAAGTTTTGAGCAATTCTATTGACTAGCACATACTGTACAATATCAAAGGTGCTGCAAGAAATAAAAATCAAGTAAGATTTGATTTGGCTCTCAAGGAACTTATGATCTTATAGAGAGAATATGACAGGAAGATAAATAATAATAACACAAGGCAGTTGAGGAGCTCAATTAAATAAGGATGCTAAGAGAACCACAGAGTATCCCTGGATGTTGAAAGGAGGGAGAGAAGTCACATCAGATTGTGGATTGCAAGTCCAACTGAACCCTTGATTTACAGATCTTATTTCTTTTGCAGTCTACTTTTGAGAGAAAGAGGTGAATGAATGATAAGTTAATTTCAGAGATTTTATTAAAAAAGTAAAAAAGAATTATTCACAAAGTGTCTTGGATTGTTATGAAATAAACCCTATCTCTGGGGAAGACTATTTTTTTTTTTTGGTAGAATATTTAGCGGGCCTAAAAACACTTCAGGAAATGCTATACAAGGCTCAGACAACTTTCAAATGTGGTTTTCCAAACATATGGATCCTGATCTGGTATCGGGAGATGAAGAGGAGATTTGGGTTAATGCTGAGACTGATTTTTACAAGAGTGAGTTTTCAGAAAGGGAGGGAAAGGGGAAGTGGATTACTGTCCCAAAGACACGGACGGAAGAGTCTTTGGAGGAGTTGTGCTCTTACTCCAACTGTAGCTTGCTAATTCTCTATTAGATTTTACAGCTCATAAGAACAAATTCACGTGTTTATTAAGCCTTCAACAAAGCTGTTTATTCACTGACTTCTCAGGTCACTCTAGAACTGCAGTCTGCATTGGAAAGAGCCTTAGGGTTATCTAAATATCTACTGACTTCCTTCTAATTCAATTGTTGTTTTGAGTCCTGATGAATGGTCATCCTACATTTGCTGCAGCATTCCCAGTGTCACTGTCTGCTTTTTGAGGACCCCTGTTTCATTGGTGGACAGCTCTGATTATTAATACCAAGCGCAGCTTTCAGAGTTGACCCGTGGTGTCTTGACTTTCACCCCTTGGGCCTAGCTACACCCCCTGGACCCTCACAGATGTCTCTTCTTTCCTATGTGACCATGGGTAAATTAATTCAGTTTTTAAGCCTTACTTCTGTAAAACCAGGGCAGTAATAACTACTCTTCAAGGATTTTGTGAAGATTAATAAAATAATATCCATTAACCACCTGGCATAGTAACTGATACGGTACACATTCAATATTCAGTATTCATTTCCTCTTCCTCTTTTTAAATAGTAGCCTTTCAAATAATTGTTAATAGGTGCTCTTGTTTTCTCTTTCCAAGAAAATATTTCCTTGTTCATTCATTCGTTTATCTATTCATTCATTTGCCTATTGATTCTACAAAATTTTTTGAGCATATAATGTATGAAAAACCCATGCTAGGCACTGAAGACAGTGGGGAAACAGAACGGATAGTGTTCCCAATTCTAATCTCATGGAGTTCAAGGGCAAGCAAACAGGTGATCACAGTCTAGTGCTAGAAGTGCTATGCTGGGAGAGGAAGGAAGGTGGAACTTTTTCTGGCGAGAGAGTGTGTTAGTTTCTTGAGGCTGTTTTAACAAATTACCACAAACTTCATGGCTTAAAACAACAGAAATTTATTCTCTCACAGTTCAGAAGGCTAGAAGTCTGGCAGGGCTGCACTCCCTCTGGGGGCCTAGGGGAGAATCAATTCCTTGCCTCTTCTAGCTTCTGGTGGCTGCCCCAGCATTCCTGGGTTTGTGGCCTCGTCCCTCTAAGCTCTGCCTCTGTCTTCACAAAGCCTTCTCCTTCTTGCGTCTTTATATGATCTCCCGTTGCCTCTTTCTTATAAGGACAAATGTGATGACATTTAGGGCCCACCTGGATAATCCAGGGTGATCTTCTCATTTTCATTATAAATCCTTTCCTATCATCATAAAATCCTTAACTTAATAACATCTGCAAAGACTCTTTTTCCAAATAAGGAAACTCCAGGGATTAGGACATGATATCTTTAGGTGGTCATTATTGTACCTACTAAGGAGGAATAAGAATAAAAGAAGGCTTCCTAGAAGAAGCACTATCTAAAGTGAGACAAAAAAAGGTTAGAAGTTCTTCAGGAGGAGAGGTGGCAAGAGTGGTCCAGAATGTTCCAGGCAGAGAAAATAGTGTGTGGCAAAGGCCCAGAGGGGAGAGGGAGTGGTGAGTCCCAGAATCCGAATGGAGTGGAGCACACAGTATGGAATGGAGCACACGGTATGGAGTGGAGCACACGTGTGGAGGAAAGGCTGGAAAGATGAGTCTGAAGAGATAAAAACACTGGTTAGATCATGAGCAACCATAATAACCATGATCAGGTGTTTAGGATTTTATGCCATGTGTAATGGAGGTCCTGGAAGGGTTTTAAGAACATCTCACATGATAAGATTTGTGCTAGTCTTTGGAGAATAGGTGAGGGGCACTAGCAGAAGCAAAGGCACCAGTCAGAGGTGTGCTTCAATATTTCCTGCTCCTGTCACATGATTCCAGATTCACCACGGTCCTTGCTATAGAAATCAGACTTCATTTACGTCTGCCATTGTGTTTCCATCATCCTTGAAAGAGAGAAATTAAGACAGGGATTGCTTGGTAACAGAAAGCTAGGACAGTTTATTGTTATTTGGCTTCCAATAAGCTGTGGGATTCCAAGCCTGACTGTAGAAGAGAAGTTTATTCAAAGACTCCATAAGTGACACTTGTCCATCTCCCTTTCTATGCCAGCCCCTTCTTAGCACCATACCAAAGACAGGGATGAGAGGCAGTGGAGCGGGGAAGGTAAAGAAGGAGGGCAACTCAATGAGACAAACAACAAAGAAACTTCCTACTATGTTTTCTGATCTTTTTGGACCCTTTGTGGGCTAATTGGAGGTACAGTATAACTGAACACATGCAGACACACAGACTTTTGGAAGCATCTGTAAAATCAGAATTACGTTAAAATTTTATCAGAGCTCTACAAGAGGGGTTCTTATGTCACTGGTTTGTTTCAAATGCTTGGTTGTCTTCAGAAGAGCACAGATGACGAGGCCTGCATGTTTCTGACTATATGGTGGCTCATCCTGTGGCTAAGAATCCGTAAGCACCAAGTCCTTCACTTTAGATCTCTGAGACCTGCTGATGATCTTTGTATATTCCTCTCAAAACAGGGCCAGTGCTTCCAGAAAGTGGGCGGTTGCAAATATTGAAAAGGAGTGAAAATATGCTCTCAATATTCTGTAGTTTGGCAAAATGGTGATTCTGACAATGTGATCTTCCCACCTCCCTGCAGACAAATAACCCAGGATTCTTTTTAAACATACAGGGTCCCATGATGTGCTCCAGTCAAATAAATTGAGATTTCTAGGGGTGGGGCTTAGGAGTCTGAATTTTTGATCAGTTCTTCAGAAACCATAATTCTCATAAAAGTTTGAGAACACTTCTATTAGAGCTCAAGAAAAAGGGGGGACAAAGGAATGAGCAATGGTCTTGATTAAGGAGAATAAGACGGGAAAAGGCCTCATATCGGTGAGCTCAGACAGAAAAGGAATCCATTATGTAAATTATGGCACAAACAACCATCATAAAACACAGCAATCAAGTGCTGTGTTTATAGATAAATATATATTGACATAAAAATATATCTATGATATACTGTCAAATGCAAAATAGTGTTTATGGGATAATCCATTTTATATGTATATGCGCATAGAAAAATCTCTCAAATTTGTTCATCCAAAGAATATTCATTCATTCAGTTGACAGTGGTGAACAAGACTGATAGGGTTGTTTGTCCACGGACTAGTATACGTACTTATATCATTCATTGTGTTAGCACACTATTTATGGATATAGGAGTTTCTATTGCCTATGAATTTTCTAATTTATATGTATGAAGTTAACATGCATTGTTTTTATAATAAAAATAATAACCAATGAATATAACCAATTCCTCACATACGCTTTTGATTTTATGAATCATGTTCCTTGCTGGTGCCTACATTTGTAACAGAACACTTCTACCTTTACCTTCCTTTACCCTGGTTTCTTTTGACCATGGTCTACCCTTTCTGTTCTAATTCCAACTTATCAGTCATATTCCGTCAACTCTGTGTGAAGAAAAATCAAGTTCATTTCATTTATTACACATATACTATATATGGGCACATAAATATCTGCTTGCATAAGTATCGTTCACGACCATTTTTCCTGTTTTTTCCTTCCCACTATGGTATGTTTTTCTAGTTCAAACTACATGATACACAAATGAGTAATAATTCCTGGTAAAGAAGGCCAGAGTCAGTAGCAATACAGTGTATTTCAGGTAGGTCTGTAGTGTGTGAGCACTGCCTGTGATTTTATGTCCAATTCTGACTAGTCCGTCTTCCAGGACCAAACAAGTTTGGGCAGAAACTAAAGTAATCCAGTGACTTTAACAGGGAGTCATCTTGAACTTGGATGTATTAGCTGAGAAAGGGGCTGTAGAATAAAAGGGGAGACACAGGAATTGAGTCAGGCAGCCCCTTTGCCTTCCCCTTCCCTCCTGACCAGACTTGACTTAAGGGATCTTTTGTTTTAGAGGCATACTTTTAATGACCCTCAATTTTACAAGCTATAGGAAGACTGAGCAGGTGCAAACACTTTTAAATTTAACTTTATTGGAGCCTGAGACCTGCGGAAGCCTTTTGAACAAGTATTCAGTTACTCCAGATGATGCAAATCTAAAAATGAGAAACATGTTTTCTTTCCTTTTTTTCTCTCTTTCTGGCTTAGCAAAGCCACCGAAACTCTAGGTTATCATGTTGTAATATGTTTTCAACATATTTTCAGTTCACAAGTGCCTTTGCTTGATTTCCTTCCAGCAGACCCTGTTCTTCATGCATTTCTAATATACATGAATTTAAGTATGGCCCACAGTCAACCATATGATAAGCCTTATGTTTCTTCTGGACCAGTGTGAGCACTCCATGCTCATTGTTAAGCTATTATTATTCTGGGAATGATAGAAAGAACATTGCTGAGATGTTTGCTGTGTGTGACCAGGGCGTGTATGGGTTCACGGGAATTATAATTTCACTCAGGGTTGCTTTCACCCGGAAAGAGCTTGCAATGCGGGAATCTTAAGAATAGTATTCTATTGTTGTTTAATCCATTTCTCAGCCCCACATCATCGAGAGTCTATTTCTGTGGACATCTGGAAAGTACTTAGGGCTTCCTCATGCATACTGGAGGATTAACAAATGCTGTCAACTCTAAAGCAATTTGGAAGTTGCAAATCCATAAGAGCAGCTGTAATCTTTAACAACATTCTTTCCAGCTTCAGAGCAAAAGAAGGACGGGGGTCCAGAGTAAAATGGAAAGTTCTGATTTGGCATCCCTGTGTTTTTCAATTTAACATTCTATATCCAGTTTTATAAAAAAAAAAAAGTCTAGATTCCTGACTGTTGGAATATTCACTGTGATTTTTGATACCTGCTTAGAACCTCCAAAACATGTAAACTTACACTGTTAACACTTTTGAAAAAGTTTTGTTGTTGCCTTTGAGAAACCACCATAATGGTAGGATAGATGAACAATTGAGTGTGCTGTTTAATGAAAGAAAAGAAATGCAAAGAGGACAGGTAAGAAAAGAAAACATGAATGTAAAGCTATGTTATATATTTTTTATTCTGTTGGAGATAATCCTGAGGCAATTCATGTATTTATGTGCACATTTACTGTTCAAAATGTTGATGACATGAAGATAAAATTGATATGGTCCCTGTCTTTAAGTAATAGAACCTGTGGAGAGGACCTGCAAATTAACGAAGGCAATAGAGTGTTGTGGATGCTGATAGAAGAACCTAGAAGGTATAGCAGTGGCAGAAGGAGGAGTGGTTAATCTAGTGAGGTGAAGACGAGGAAGCACGAAGAGAGGAAAGATTTCATGGAAAAGGTTGGTATTTGCAAGGCTAATGAAAAGATAGTGCAACCCAGGCAAAAGGGGTTACATTAGCAAAATCAGTTTCAAAGAGTCTGGTAGGTTCAATGGATTGGTCTGACCAAAGAGCAGAGTGCGAGGGGATGGAAGATTTAGGAGACAGGCAGAACCTCCACAGAATGCAGCCCTCTATCCTCCTGGGCATTCTGGGAATATTATTAAACATCCCCTTAACAGCAGCACCTCAGGTTGTTGTTGCTCTTTAATCAGTTAATGTTCAGTTTTATGACCAAACACTAATTAATAAAAGATACTAAGATACTGAGAAAACTTTCACATTTATGAAATTAGCAGATATTTTAAAAAAAGATAAGCATGCCAGAAAAGCTATAAAATCTATATAGTGATGATGGGAATGTAAGTTGATACATTTGCCTAGGACTTTATATATGTATGTCAAAACCATAAAAGTCTTTAATTATAATTCCATTGCTGAAGCTTAATCAAAAAGTATACAATTCATTTTTAATTTTTAGATAAAATCTGGAACTTAGCTTTTCGCATAAATTTAGGAACATTAATGACTGTTAAACCTACCTATGTAGTAAAGACTAGGAAAATTATGCCTTATTGTTCAGGGAAGCTGCAAGGAAGCCTACATATGCATATATGGAGTTTGAATTAAAGCTATCTACATGGAGTAAGTAAACCAAACCAAGAAAATAACACCGAAAGTGTTTTTTATCTGGTAAGACAGCAGAAGCAAACTAGAAAGTGCTCATCAGGGGTACCTCCACACCTGAATGCCCTGTAATGCCAGCAGTGAACAACTCCAGTGAAGATGAGCTCACAGTAAAATAATTACAAACTTTCAGGTTTCCAGGACTTCACCTACAAGGAATATAATGTCCCCGAGATGCTGCACTCTGAGGTTCATATGCTGTTTGTGCCGAAGCCATACTTCACAGGCTGCTCTAGCCAGTGACTAAATGCGGCAAGTATATTGAGGGGGGGCCTCTTTTTGGGAGACACAGGACTCATTTCACAGCTGTCTTTAGTGTGAGGATTCTCCAGAGGCTTTGCTTTGTGGAGCCATTGGCGATGCTGCTATTTGACCTTCCTTCCCTCTCTCCTTTACTCAGGGTGAGTGTGGCAAAATGTCTGATGGCTCTCCTAGCCATTTCCAGCTCCCTCCTCGTTTTATCCCAGGCATCTCCTCAAATAAAATATTTTCATGTTTAATCTCATTTTGGAATTTGTTTCTCAGAGGAAACAGGCCTTAATCTTGGAATTTGAAACTGGCTTTTCTACCAACCAGCAGGTTAAAAGGACACAGTCCTGGTTTTCGGGTGGAATACAGATAAGCCCTGGCACAATGTGCAGACTCAATTGCTAAAGATTTCACCAGTGGTGACCTGAGAAAATGTCCAGGTAGAAGGAATTGCTGAATAATGTGTGATGACACAGGCTGTTGAAAACTGTGTGTGTGTGTATGTGTGTGTGTGGAGGCGGGGGATGGGTGGCGGATAATGCATACAAAGGTAGTGGGGTTGGCTAGCTGCTCCCAAATTGTATCAATGCTCTGGAAAAGGATATTGGAAGACCAAAGACTGTTAGGAAGCAGTTTATTGCTGAGTGTAAAAGTCAGAGAACTTTTTTGGTAGCTCTCAAAGAAGGCTGTATGTCTTTCAGCGGAAGGGTAGATGTAGCCAAGGAGCAGACTGAAGACCTAATTGTGAGAGTTACAGAGCTCCAGAGACATATGAATGCTTAGACAAGGCAGGTCTATTATGCTAAAGTTGGGGATCTGGTGGGAAATGAGAGTGCTGAAACATGGGATGAGAACATCTGGATGGTGCCCTGAAGATGTTGATTTTGCATCTTCCCCAAACCCTCTTGGCTCTCAGAGGCTGTCCCCCTTCCATAGTAAGGGCTAGCAGCTCCATGGCTTTGGAAGATGTTATAGATATCTCACCTCCATAACAGAAGCCACCTTCAGGGCCTGTCCCCACCACCTCTCCTGCCCGCTGAAGCTCGGCAAGTAAAGAGGGAGACACTGTCCAAACAATTGCAATAATGTCAGCATATATTGGCAAGAACCAGGGGAATACTCCTGGAATTGGAATTTGAGTGTGCTTGATCAAGGGGCTGGAATGTAAGACTGGATAAGAAAGAATGAACTGATTTTCCTTGAAAGGAAAAGAGGAAAAAAAAACTTTCTTGATATATAGGATATAATACCTTAACGAAATTGTTAGAGGATGGGGAAAACTCACTGCTGGGGTGGCTCTTAGAAGGCTGGGTGAGGCAATGGCTAACATTTATGAAGTGGAAATGCCTCAGTTGCCCTGGTAGATGGTAAAGGAAGGAATAAAGGAACTGAAGAAGTGGGTGTAGAGGAATAGATCTATTTTGTGAGACCAGAAGACTCACCAGAGGATGATGTTTCATTAAAGAGACCAGAGGACCAATTATTTGCCAAGGCCATAAGTAATATGCTGGGGAGATGGCCAGCAGCATCTCAGTGGTTGCCTTGTCTGTATGTCCAGGATTACGTTAGGGAGGTGGTCACAGGTTGACATCCATGGGGATAATGGAACTCTGAGAAGCCAGGAGACTTCAAGAAAAATAAAGGGAGGACTTGACAATAAAGAGGCCGAGGACAGTTGCCCCAATAAAAAGTCGTAATCCCTTGCTCAATTCCTTCACTTGAGCCAGTTTTCAGATCTGGAATGCATTGACCTAAGAGGTGGCCAGGTACCTAGGAGAAAAGACCATTTAGCACAATGGCAAGAATATACTGTGACAATTTCCTCGGCCCTTACCCCAGGGAAGTTAGGACCACTGATTTGGGTGGGGGAAAGGGGAATAACCAGACATATTGAGGATTAATGGACACATGGTCTGAGATGACATTAATACTTGGAGCTCCGACATGTCATCATGTTACCCTTTGTTACACTGAGAGCCTATGGGGGCAAGGTAATAAGTGGAATCTTGGAGACAAATTGGAGTTGATATAGTATTTAGAAATTGGAGTAACCCACAAACAGGTTTTCTGATCTGTGGAATAAGAGTTATCCTAATAGTGAAGGCCAAGTGTAAACCTTTGAAATTT
>NW_006442484.1:65808666-65820180 GCF_000325575.1 Pteropus alecto
ACAAAATTATATTTTAGGTTGAAAGAATGGTGAAGATTAGTGCCATTGTTAAAGACATAAAGGATGCAAAGTTGGTGATTCCTACCATGTCTCCATTTAGTTCACTAGTCTAGCCCCTTCAGACACGGGATGGATCCTGATAATTCTGTAGTTTACCAAAGAAGTAGCAGCCCCAAGTGCATCTGCTGTAACAGATGTGGAATCATTTCTAGAACAGATTAATAAGGGCTCAGGCTCATGGCATACAGCTGTTGTCTGGTGGATACATTCTTTTCAATTCCAGGTAGAAAAGAGAATCAGGTAGAAAAAAATATTTTTTTACAGTTTTGCCTCAGGTCTATATTTCTCCCATCTTTTATTATAGTGTAGACTGCCTGGACAGAACATTACAGTGATCTATAGAGACTCCTTGAGTTGTGATAGGGTTACGTCTGAATAAACCCATTGAAGTTGAAAATATTGTAAGTCAAAAATGAATTTAATATACCTAATCTACCAAACATCATAGCTTAGCCTAGCCTACCTTAAACACGTTTAAAACACATTAGCCTACAGTTGGGCAAAATCATCTTGCAGCTGTTGCCCAGTATCATGAGAGAGTATCTTACTGAATATGGTTAGCCTGGGAAAAGATAAAAATTTATAATTTGAAGTGTAGTTTATACTAAATGTATGTTGCTTCCATGCCATTGTAAAATCAAACAATATTAAGTCAGGGACCATTCATATTTCACTGATGACATCATTATGATTGAACAGGTTGAGCAAGAGGTGACTAGTATGCAGAACTTAGGTAAATCATATATGTTCTAGTAGGTGGTAAGATTCAGGGACAGCCACTTTAGTGAAGATTTTAGGGATCCAATGCTCAGGAGCATGCTAGAATAGCCCCTCTAAAGAAAAAGACAAATTGTTGCACCTTGCATCCTTTCTCTCTCTCTCTCTCTTGCTTGCTCTCACGTGTATGTGCACACATGCATGCACACATACACACAGTAAAGAAAAAAGAAACAACATCTGATAAGCTTCTTTGAGTTCTAGAGGCAGCACATCCAGACCTAGGGATTTGCTACCACCCCTGTACCGGGTGACATGGAAGGTTACTAGCTTTGAGTATAGTTGTACTAGTGCCACTTTCCAAGCTTTCATCTATAGCCAAATAGATGTTACAATATGACCAGCTGAGAGAGGAGGAAAAAGCCAGAGTTTTGTTTATGAGTGGTTCTGCTTGGCACTTGGATGCAAGCTGAATGTGGACAGCTGTGTTATAGCTTCATTCAGGGTGGCTCTGAAAGGCAAGGAGGAAGAAGAATCTTCCCAGTAGCCATGCTCCCAGTTACCTATTTTGTGTGGAAGAAAAAGTGGCCCAAAATAATACTATAGATCCTGAAAAGTAGCCAGTGACCAGGACATCTGATCAAGGACTTGGGGGGAAAGGATTGGAAGGCTGGAGAAAAGGAGGTCTAGGGTGGAGTCTTGAGGCTTAATATATGGAACTAGGCACAAAGTGCAAAGATTTTGTTTCTTACATTAATGCTCACCAGAAAGCATTCATGATGCAGGAAGCGCTGAACACCACATGGACAAAATGATTTGGCCAGTTGACATTAACCGGCCTTCATCATTGGTCACCATGTAACTGGTATGATGGACACATGAATAGAATGGAAGAGATGGAAGTGACCTATTGGTAGGTCACTATGGACTTCTACTGACTAAAGCAGATCTAGCTAATGCTATCTATGAATGTCCAAGTTGTTAGCAATACTGAGCCTCCCAGATGGCATTAATCCCTGGGGATACCAACTGACCACTTTGTGGCATGTTAATTACATTGAGACCTTTCCATCCTGGAAGGGCCAGTGGTTCATCCTCTCAGGGACAGATACTTAATTTGGGGATGAACTTGCTTTTTCTGCCTGCAGAGCCTCATATCAACACTACTATCCAGGAGCTTCTAGACTACTTGATCCATATGCAGAGAACTTCATTCTAAATGTCATCTGACCAAGGAGGTGTTGAAATGGGCTCACATCCACTGGATGTATCACATACTGTACCCAGAGAAAGTCAGCCTCTTATAGTGCTGCAGTGTCCTTCAAAAGGAGCTGCTTAGAAAAAACACCCTGAAAGAATGGGGTGCCATCCTTTAGGATACAATGTATTCATTAGATCAGAGATGACTATGTGATGCTGTGTCCCCAGGAAGAAGAGAACATGAGTCCAGGAATGAAGAGGTGGAAGCAGAAGTGGGCCCTTTTACCATGGCTTCCAATGACCCATGGGGGATTTTGTGCTTCCTGGCTCTGCTACTCGAAGGGAGTACATTCTTGCTAGAAGACACAGCAAGTGTCCCATTGAACTACATATTATAGCTACCATGAGAACATCCTGTGTCCTGGGACCAGCAGGCAGGAAGAAGAATCATCATTCTGATAGAGGTAACTGACCCTGATCATAGAAAGAGGTAGGGCTGCTTCTTTATAATGGGTCAGGGAGGAGTAGGAGTGGAACACAGACAATACACTTGGGTACTTCCTAGTGCTATTGCCCCATTGTAAGCGAACGAACATGTATAGCGACCTAGGTCTGTGAAGGGTATGGTTATCAAAGGCTGAAATCCCTCAGGAATGAAAGTTTGGCTCATACCACCAGATAAGCCACCAGGACCTGTCACTGTAATAGCTGAGAATGTAGGGAAGGAATTTAGAGTAGAGAGGAGAAGAGGGAAAAGAACAAAGACTAGTTGTGGCCTTGAGATCAGTTGCTATGATGGGGGTTGTTGTCTACTCATTAACTTTCCTCTTCTGAGTTTTCCTTCAGGAAAAAAGACCCATAGGAACCGTGGCAGAGGAGCTGCCTGAACCTATGTGAAGTGGGTTCATGTGACACAAGGGGTAGACTATGGCATCCATGAGCATGACCCTCACAGACACCTACTGTAAGGGCCCAGGCTGCTGCACACTGACATCCATTGCCCTGTTTGTGCTCAGGTCTGGCTTTTGTGGGCTGCTCCCAGACAATAATTGTGTGTGGCAGGAATTCTAAAATAAGCCTGTTCCAGATGGTCCACCTTGGCTCAAGGACCCCTGGCATTCTTGCCAAACCGTACTTTGACTGCACAGGGGTCTGGAAAGCTTCCACCCAACCTTTCTTCCCTCTCTTTAGGGTCAGATTTGCATCTTGATCTGATGGTTTTCCCAGCTTTCCCTCTTCCCTCTTCATTTTCTTCACAGATATTTCCCCTAACGAAACCCTTGCATGTTTAATCTCATTTTGGCCCCAAATGTCTATAGTTCTGAAGTTGAGAAACCCTGGCTTAGAGAGTTAAGAACAGTGGGAGTTGAGTATCAGCACTGGCCCAATTACTTTGTGATTCCCTGGAGTTAGAGCTCTTGGAGATTGGTCCAGATGGCAGATACTGCACCAAGGAAAGGGATATTTCTGAGAAGCAGTCAGAATAAGATTAACAGTATCCTGTTACCAAGGGGAGGGGTTTGGTCAGAACTGACTTGCTGTGACACTGCATGGACCTAATAGTCTTGTCTACTCACTCTTTCTTCCTTCCTCCCTTCCGCCTTCCTCCTTTCTTCTCTCATTCTTCGAGTCCTTTTCTTTCTCTCTTCCTCTTCCTCTACTCCCCTGACTTCATTTTCTCTTTTATTTTCCTTCTCTCTCTCTCTTTTGGCTCTAGTGACGTTTTCTTCTCTTGCCTCAATATCATAGTTGGTAAATGACAATGACTACTCGATAGTTCCATCATGAAAATGTAATTCTCAGGCAAGCAGTTTACAATGATTTTAGTTTGAAATTTCTCATGGTTCATTTTCAGATAAAGGGTGAATGTTCTTGGAAAGTTTGAACTTAATCAGAAAAGTTATTTTAGAATTATGAACTTAGAGTAATTGATGGGCTTTTAGATCTGGAAACATTTTCTTACCAGTTACTGTCCATTCATTGCTCAGAGATTTGGGTTAATAGATTTATCAATTAATAACTTTTTCCTCTTCTTCAGTTCTTACACATTTGCACATATTCGGTTTCACTTCTAATCTTAGCACTGCACCCCCAAATTAAAGCTGAATTCGCTCCAACTTTAAGTTTTAAGTGGGTCAGGTTTGCTAAGAATCAAGCCCAGTTTTACCAACTCTTTTTATAAAGTTGATCTGGGTTTCAAGAACGTAATGAAACCAGAACGTGGGGGAGTTTAGAACATAGTCTGGTCTCAATTTGTCTGCTTTTTGAAAACTATGGTCTGGTTTTAACCCAACTAAAGTTGGATAATTTATTTCTAAAAAATAGTGACTGGAAAATTCCATTAATCCATGAAATACAATAGCATCTTTCTAAGGACGATAAATCCAAAGGGAAAGGAAGTATGGCATTTTTTTTTTTTTTCCTCATTAGCTTTGCCAGTAAAGTAATAGATATTCTACAATAAATATATCAGAATTTGTGAGGGTTGGTCTCTTCAGAAAGTGACCTTGACCAACCATTTGGCCCTTATTTATATCTCTTATCTCTATCTTGATCAGTTTCTTTCATCTGCATTTCCAAATGTCTTACTTCACCTGCAGGCTCTGTTTTACCTCAGTCTAAGTGAAGTTATAAGCATTTAACAAGTTTCAGTCCTTCATTGAAAGAGGCTTAGCACTGGTCACTATCCAAGACTTGGATCCAATGAAGTTTTGTCCATTGGACTCTCACTTTGGGAAATGGCCACCGGGTTTCCTCCATACTCATGTAAGGTCCAGCTTTCCTCCAAGTCCCTTGTCTGGGTCTCAGAGGACCGAATGTTTTGACTGGTTAGCTTTGTCCCATTATATAGAAAATTATTTGCGCATTTTGTCATTTGGTTTTTAATTGTTAAAGCTTCGAATTGAGGCCTGTCTGCAAAAACAGTAGAGTTTGAGGTGTTGAACCTTGGTGACATCCCATATTCCTATAAATATACAAAAAGTTACTATCTAACTCAGCGTCAGTAGAAATATGGTTGAATCTGAGTTTCCTGACTTTTAAATTAGTGACTTAAAAAAACCATTTACGCTGCAGTAATTTGAGCTAACGACTTTTAAAAAAGGTTCTATGAGTCTTATCAGTCACAATCAATTTTATTTGCTAAATTTAGTGCTAGAGTGACATTATCTGACATACTCTTTATATAAAAACATCTAACAGTGGTTTTTTTTTGGGGGGGGTGGTTTGTGATATTGAAAGGTTTTTGGAATTTTGTGAAAGTTCCACCTACAATCAAAACCAGTGTTCTCTTATCGTTGATTAATTTTGTCGGATGGGTCAGAATTGATACTTCTTTGAATAGATGCAAATTATCTTTCATTTAAAGTTTCTGTATTATCTTTTTTCTGCTCCATTTGCTTCTTATTTCTCTTATTTTCCTTTCTTCTCATTTTCCTCTTTACTCCCATTCTCTTACAATAAAAATCTTGAGGATTTCCCCCCATTTTTCTTCGCTGTAGAAAACATTGAAGTCAATGATATATTCATATTATACAAATGACATTCACTTATATAAACATTTTATGATGCTAAGTAAAAGAAGGTCTATATATCTAGAGAGAGAGCCAGAGAATTTGGAAGTAATTTATTTTCTCAAATGAAATTGGAGGTTGTAAACAATGAGAAAAGAAATGCATTTCCTCAACATTATCACTATAAATGTGGTTACTAAATTTATCTTATAAATCAGGATAATAAATTTCAGTAGTAAAGATTTAATTTCTAAAATCCATAATTTCCTTTAGCTCCTTTTTATAGCATGAGTTAAAAACTCCTTACAACCTCATTTGTTCCTAAGCATACATTTGTCTATCTTATCCGAAGGGTGAAATAAAGGCAATATAGCTGACTGATGCTTTTTGACTTGCTTATATATTTTTGAAGAACAGGAAACAAATGTTTCTGATATGTTCTACTTGTCAGCATTTCTTAACCAATGTAACAGAAATCACTAGAACTGAAAAGTTTACGTGAGACAAGAACTTTATGTGATCAGACTAAATTGAAATAATGTTGAGGAATAAAAAAAATATGAACAATGGATTTCTTAGCGTTTTAAAGGCAATGTCATTGCAGTAACATGATTCTCTTAGAAGAGTACAGAAAATGAGCTCTATACACATGATAAACAAAAATTAAGACTCTGAGTTTTAGTTACAGTGCTTTGCTCTTACTGCCTTCAGAGTCCCTGATGTGACTATGGAAGTGTAATTATTTAGCTTCCTACTCATGAATGAAGCACTGGGCTAGAGATGATCTTCTTAGAGCATAATCCATGAAATGGGACCTGCTAAAGAGAGCTGCTAACTGTAACCCGCTGCTTCTAAATTATATTCTCCAAAAACGTGCTTACATAATACAGTTCACTGAGTCTGTTTCCTAACCTGGCCTCCCTCCATCTCATTTAGTTACTCCACAACTGAGTAACCTGTTAGAAATCTGTTCTCAGGGGAGGGCAGAGCCCAATGATCCATATCTCAAATTCTGGCTGGTGATGCTTCGGTGTGATGTGTGGTTACAATTGTAGATAATGAGAAATAACCAGAGTGTTTCTCTCTTGCCTCAGTCATTAAGGATATGTTTACCAGTTCATTCTTTTCATACTTGTAAAAAAGTGAATTTGGCTATAGTTTTTGTCCAGATTACATTTAGAGAAGAGCAAAAATGATGACCAATACATACTATAATACCAATGGTATGCGTTTTTTAGATGGTGAATGCCTACTGAATCCATCAGCATGTCCATATATTTTTCTGTGTGTGGTAAAGTATACATCACATAAAATTTACCATTTCGAGCATTTAAAAATGTACAATTCAGTGGCATTTAGGACATTCACTGTGTTGTACAACCATCACAACTGTCTAGTTTGAGAACTTTTAATCACCCCAAAAGAAATTCTGTTCCCATCTGTCATTCTCTATTCATTCTTCCTCCAAGTTCCTGACAATTAATGGTCTGCTCGTTGTCTCTATGGATTTGTCTATTTTGGATATTTCATATAAATGGGATCATATAATATGTAACCTTTTGTGTCTGTCTTCTTTCACTCAATAAAATGTTTTAAAAGTTTATCCACGTAATAGCATGCATCACTGTTTCAAACCTTTTATGGCTGAATAATATTTCATTGTATGAATATACCACATTTTGATTATCCATTCATCAGTGGATGGACACTTGAGTTGTTTCCATCTTTTGGCGGTTGTGATTAGTGCTGCTATGGGACCACAATTTTTTTTAACTTAAATAGAATCTGATTTGCAGATTTGTGTTTGTCGGTATCCAAGACCTACCAGGCCACTTGGTAGTGCTGGGTTTCAAGTTGAAAACTAGCAGGGAATTAGAGCCATGTTAGTTTAACAGATCTTCAGAAGATGGTGAATGATGGTAAAAGCATAGAGTGAGAGAGAATTAATCTAGAGTTAAGAATTTGGGGCTTCCGATCTTAGTTCTGCCACCAATACACTGTGCCTTTGGTAGATCATTTCACCCCCCTGGGCCTTTATTTCTTGATCTATAAAGTGGGAGAGCATAACTCACTAATATTTCTTCTAGTTCCAGGATTTGATGCTTGCAACGGGCTCTGTAAACACACTGTGTTCCTCATCTAACACACCTTTCTCTACCATCACAGCAGCTATCACTCACACTGGAAAGAAGTAAAGATGTTCCTTTTCTATGCTCAAGGTGTAAGCATAATGGTTTCTTGTGATCTGGAGGTGTGAAGGAGGTCATGGCCTGAAATCATTTAAATGCTGCCATAGCAGCAGGGCTTGAAATAACACAGCTCAAAATATGAAAACAGTGATTGTCTCTGGAACCAAGAAACTGAAATAAGTACTAGAGGCTGAGATTACACCAGCCACAAATCTCATGGGAGAAATGGATTCCATCAAATGTTTGACATTTCCACTGTCACTCATTATAGATAGTTTAGCAGCATTTTGGATTTGGGTGAGTGGGTTATTTATCATTAAAGAAAATTTGTATTCACTCTCCAAAGTTTCTTCTCCCTTGCATTAAGGCAAGAAAACATTAATGATTTGTGAAGTTTCCTCTTTTGTAAAATGGATATTGTACTAGGCCATCTCAACTTGTTCTAAATGGGAATCAGGTACACTCTGAGTGTACCATTCAGGTGAAGAGAGCTGGGATGCATCATAGGTCAAATAATGGACTATTTACCCTTCTCCTGTCCTTTTCCCCTTGATGATGGAATAAGATCTAAATGTGGAGGACTAAAATCTAAAGGCGTGAACTTGGGCAAGCCAACTAACTTCTTAGCATCGGTTTTTCAATCTGTAAAATAAAGAGGTCACCTATTTTGAAAACATCTATTCTTGCCTATTGATAAAATCACTTACCTAAATTTGTTCCTGGGTGGCTGTGTTGCAACAGGGGTGAAGGGTTAAGAATAAAATACTATCCAACTTTAATTTTACTTGTAGATGTGACAAGCCAAGGAGATTAAGAAATACTCAGAAATAACAATGGCTAAAACCAGAAATATAATAAGAAACCATTATCCATAAATGGAGATAAGATTTTTGAAAGGATTTATTTAAAAAAAAAGTAAGAAACTTGGCAATTAGAACATAGATCATCCTACAAATTACTTTGTGACCACAGTTGACATTATCATTTATTAATTCAAAAATACTTTTTATTTTCATTTCTATATAACTAAAGTTCTGATAGGTGAGCATTAACCTTCAACTGAAGCAGCCTCTGCATTTAATTTTGTCATTTAGACCAGTAAATAAAATTTGCTTCCCCGACAATCCTTTTCACTTTCTCTCTAGCAAGGGGACAATGTAGACTGAAAAGCCAGGACTCTATTTGCCCACTAAAGGACTGGCAGAGAATCGTCTATTTTTACCTGACTTCAAGATGTAGATTACAGTTTGCTACGGAATGAAAATTCATCTACCACATTTATTTAAGTGAGTTTTTGCCCAGCTCTTATTTTCACCCTTTAATGGTAACGAACCTAAAACTTCTTTCCAGTCACTTTGCATATCATTTCCTTTCTCTTTAACTCTCTTTCAAAGTGAGATGATTGATAGATCCTTCTTCAGCAATCACTTTGGTAGATGATTTTCTTTTTCCTTTGAAGTCAATTTTGAAAGGAGTTTACTGTGATGAGATAATTAGCACAAAAACACAGAGTATATAACCTTAATTAGGCATGATTATAGGCTCAACGTAATGGGATGTCCTGAAACTGCACGCTATGCAAATATTAGACTTTTCATTCTTCCCATTACATCTGAAACCATCAAGTAAAGGATGTTTTGCAGTATGTACCATAGTCAATGCCAGGTGCAAATCTTTCAACAAAAGTTTTTTTTTTTTTTTTTTTTTTTGGCTATACTACTTGGGGGAAGGACAATAGGAGGGAGTTTAAAAAAAAAAGCTTAAAGAAACTAGAAAGTTCAATTAAGCTTAGAATGAGCTTTACAAATTTAGAGGAGTTATACGAGTAAGTAAAATGATCCAATTGCTCTACTCAACCCAGTTACTCTGGAATTCTGAAGACACTTCACTGTACACATCACTGTGAATTATGCAAATCTTGAGAGATCTTTCAAATCCAGAAACCACTAAGAGTACTACAAAACCAATCTGGGGTTTACTCAAGCTAGTAGGATATAGGAAGATAGTAAGAAAATGAAATCACAGTGAATCCCCAAGCCCTAATTTTAGCCAATTATTTTCATTTCTTTTACCATCAACCTTTTAAAAAAAATTGTAGTAGTAAAAGTACAAAATTGACTTTCCTCTCCCTCCCTACTCTGAAATGACAATATCCAAGGCTATGGTGCACTCAGACATTTGAATATTCAGCTACTGAATAATCGAGAGCTCCGAATACATATTTTTTATATTATGTCTAGAGTTGTGAGTTTTCAGACTCAATCAGGTAGCAAATAAGAAGCTATTTGGAGATGCTGAGTGGGGCAGAAATTCAATAAATGTGTGAGTATTAGAATAGTTAGTACCTGATTTTTAGTCTAACGTACTATCTATTATCTAGAGATGATAATGAAGGAAATGTTTATATAACAGCTGAAATTTGAAATGTGTAGTTTTCTCTGTATTGACTATATGAGCTATATTTTGCTAAGCACATACTATATTCTAGGCACAGTTTTCAATATCTTATTGGTATAGTCCCATTGAATCTTTACAATAACCCTATAAGATAGTTATCATAATTAGCCATATGTTACAGATAAGGAAGGTGAGGATAAGTTCAAAAACTTCATCCAAGAACCCACATCTAGTAAGCAGTAAGTAGAGCCAGGACTTGAACTCATATGTTTGACTCTAGCCATGCTCTTAACCACCGTGCTGGGCTAATTAGTGCCTGTCTGTCCTCCGATGGAATCCTTATTTATTAGGCCTTTCCCGGAGCTGGAAATGTGATGTAAGAGAAATATAAAGAATGGGGACCTAAATAAAAATGTGGAAATTCTCTTCACTTGTTATATACAAAGAAAGTCCTGGTTAAATGCTGTGTGTGTGGTGAGAGTATACGTGTCGTTGGACTGGAACCTGAAATAAGAGAGACAGAACTGCACATGATGGACTGTAATAAATATACCCCTATGATACAACATATTATTGCAGATGAGATAATAGGCGAAAAAACAAGTATTGGATAGCAATGAGACCAGGGTTTAAATTTGGTTTTTGCCACTTACCAGCTGTAGAACTGAATCAATCAGGGACTCCACAGGACACATGTGGTTTAAATAAAATATTCAATGAAAGGACGAGATTTTGAGAGGTATTAAACTGGCTAGGGGGCAGAGGATGTTAATACATTCAAGTGCTGGTAACAGTGAAAGCTGATACCACTCCCAGAACTGAAAGGACTAGAGGAAGAAATAGTGAGAACTGGCATCTTGGAAGAGGTTTGGGGGCCATCCAACAAGAGTTGTAGTTGTGCAGAACTACTGTTTCTGCTAGAGACAGGGCCCTGAATCTGGAAGAGAGCAGGAAGGAAATACCCTGACTTCCATCCTTGTGCCTTTGATCTTCTGCTGGTGCTTCTCATCAGCTGATCCCTCCCAGAAGCCAACTTGTCAGGGAACCCAGTCATCCGCAGGGGTCTCTCTCCCAGGTGGAGAATGGATGCGAGGAAGTAGGGTAAAGAATAACCTTGAGCAAGTCTCTTCTTCTTTCTAAATTTCAGTTTTCTTATTTATGCTTACCAAATTAATAGAGGCCTTATTGTTTTTACTTTCCACTTTCTATTTTGAAAAACTTTGATCTTACAAAGAATTTATAAGAACAGTACCACAAACACACAGGTATGCTCTTCACCTAGATTCACCAATTGTTAACATTATGTCACCATTATGTCACTGTTTCTACTAACGCAAAAATAGACACATATTTGTGCTGAACCATTTGAGAGTTGTTTTCCAACACTCAGAAAATTTATCCCTAAATACTTATTTAGAGATAAATAAAAACAAGAATGT
>NW_006442484.1:65820193-65836099 GCF_000325575.1 Pteropus alecto
AATACAATGATTACACTCAGCAAATTTAACATTAGTGCAAAGCTATTATCAAATATAGTCTAATTCAAATTTCTCTCTAAATGTCTCAATAATGTACTTTGTAATTGTTTATTATTATCAGTCAAGGATCACACATCAGATTTTGTTGTCATGTCTCCTTAATCTCCTTTAACTGGAACAGTTTTTTAAATTTTTTTTCTTTTTTTAATCTTTCATAATGTTAACATTTTTGAGGAATTGAAAGCTGGTTTCAAAGGTTAGTTGTTTTGCAGAAAGATCCCCATATGGATTTGTCTAATTGTTTCTTCATGATTAGATTTCATTTAAATAATTTTGGCAATAATGGTGCAGAGGTGTTGCGTCCTTCTCAGTGCATGGTATCTGGAGGCACATGATGTCAGAATGTCCCATCATGGGTGATCTTCACTTTGATCACTTGGTAAAGGCAGTAGCTGCTAAATTTATTCATCATCTTTCCCCCTTTGTAATCAAGTAACCTATGAGATATGTGAATATATTATGTGAATATATATATTTTTTTCACCAACATTCTTTCACCCAGTGGTTTTCGCAACCATTGAATTTTCTTGCTATGGCGGAAATAGTTGCATAAAGATATAATTAGGGAACTTGGTAAGACTTCTTTGAAAGTTTCTATTACAACCCTCATATCTTCTTACATTAAACGATTTTCATTCATTTATTCATTTAATAAATATTTATAGAGTGCTCATTACGTATGTTGGCCCTGTGAAATTTTCATCAGTGGCTTCATAGTTGCCTAAACTAATGTCTTTAGGTCAGATCTCTATCCTGTGCTCCATATTGGCAATTGCTTTCAAGTCTCTTCACCTTACCAACCTGCACAAATGGAACTCACCATCTTTACTTCCTGATCTGCTGTTCTTATACTCTCTATTCCAGTAAATTGCAGCTGTTTTCTCAGTGACTCTATAATAAAAAGAGCTCCTATTTACTGAGTGGCCAGCCACCATAATAGGTCTTTTATACATGTTACATGCATTATCTCATTTAATCCTTGCAACAATCTTCAGAAGTAGGCACCATTTTTTGGAGTACATTGAATTCTCAGTCCCAGACCAACAGCTAGCAAAATTTTGTGCTAGGATTCAAATCCACTTCTCATTGACTTTAAAGCCTTTGCTTCGGAGTAGTGATTAACAGCATCACTGGCTTCAGATCACATCTCTACCACTGACTATGGGGGATTGGATAAGACTCCTTAACTCTCAGGGCCTTGGTTTCCTCCTATATAAATTGGCAAAAGCAATGATTCCTGTCGTGTAGAGTTCTTTTGAGACTTAAATGAGATAAAACTTGACAAACATTTTGAACAATTCCTGGTAGCACCATAATACCTCCCAGACATAAATCTGGTGTCATCCTAAATTCCTTCATCCACTCACTGTTTATGGATTAATCAGCTTCCTTAGAGGCCTTGTCACCACAGCTGCCTTTGCCTTAGTTTAGACCAAGAGTTGGCAAACCATAGTCCGCAGGCCAAATCCAACCTCCACCTGTTTTTGTAAAATTTTTTCAAATGAAATAAGTCAGGCAGAGAAAGATAAATACCACATGATTTCACTTACCTGAGGAATCTAAGGAACAAAAAGAACAAACTAATCAAAAACAGACTCACAAATATAGAAGACAATCTGGTGACGGCCAGAGGGGAGGGGGGTTGGGGGGATGAGAGATGGAGTGAAGGGTTAGAGAAGTACAAATTAATAGTTGATAGATGGTCATGGGGATGGGGAGCATGGCAGTTAGCATTAATGTAATGGCTAGGTGGAGAGCCTAAGGAGAAAAAGAGCAATTAGGGGGATCATTTTATAAACTACATAAATATCTAATCAATGTACTGTATGCTCGAAACTAATAATAACATAAAATTAAAATTTTTTAAAATTAAGGTATAATTGACATTGTAAATAATGTGTTATTGGAACACAGCCATGCTCACTCACTTATGTATTTTCTGTGGCTGCCTTCACTCTACAACAGCAGAGTTGAGTAGTGGCAACAGAGACCATGCAAAATCTAACATATTTACTGTCTGCCCTTTTATAGAACAAGTTTTTGAGTTACAGGTTGCCTGGGGCATTGCAATAGTCTCCTTCCTAGTTTTCCTGGTTATGTCTCATTCCTCGCTGAACAGACCCTTCCCAGCCTTCTTCCTGTGTGAGAGGGGATTTCCCTAAAAAGTGAACTCTCATGCCAATTCGCTCCTTATGGTACACTGGCCTTCACTATCAAGAACGTCAGCTTCCGGTTACCGCTGATCCCCATACTAGCTTTGTCTTCTGGCCATAATGAATGCTTTATGCCTTTTCCAACCTTAGCACATGCTGTTCTTTTTATCTGAATACCCACCCCTTCCCTCTGTTCTCAATAATAAGCTCAGGTTTTACCTTCTCGAGAAAGCCCTTTCTGACTTCTATAGGCCGAATGAATAAATTCTCTATGGCTAGTGCAATACTGCAATTCCAGCATTTATGTACTACTCTATCATGATCGTGGGTTTAGGTGTCTGCCCCCACCACTGTTGTGGGTTCCTATCAAGAGCAGAAATGTCGATTTTTCACTTTTGTATCTCCAATGCCCAGTCTGGGATCCGACCCTTAGCAAGTTCCCATTACGTCGTTATTGCCTACTGGCATTTTGGCTGCGGTTTAAAAGTTTATATAAGCACTAAGGGACTATAGACAAAAGGCAGGTCCGGGGAGGCTTCTTGGAGGAGCTGACACCTTAGCTTACTCCTGGAGGATGGAAAGGAGCATGAAACAAGATAATTGAAGAAAAAAGGCAGTAGGAACAGCATGAGTGAAGGTGATGAGATCTGAGAGAGAGGTGTGTTGGAGAAATGACAAGCAGAGGAAGGAGACATGTGAAGACACGCTGAAAGACAGGCTAAAAAGAGAGGTATTAGGTCCACATTCTACAGAGCCTCCTCTGCTGTGCTGAGGTGCATGGACAATGGGAAACGGTGGAGGGCTGGCATAAGCAAACACCATATTCCATGCTGTGACTGTCTGTATGTCAAGTCCCTTGAAGCATTAAGTATTTTTGTCACCATTCAATCCTAAATTTACACAATTTCTGGAATATCAAAGATTCTTCATAAATGTTTCTTTCATCATTGAAATACATGAAAACGTCTCAGTTTTAAGGGAGGGTCCCCAATGCATAGTATTCTCTTATAGGATGAACATTTGTCCTGCCTACAACTTCGACAAATTTAAGAACTTCAATCATATTTAGCTTTAGTTTTTGAGTTTTCTGCTTTAAAAATTCCCATAGGGAAAAAAATGTCTATTCTCTTATGGAAGGTTTGAATCTCTTGGATCATTTTGGTTGACTTTTTCTGGACCTCTACAACTCTGGTTTTCTTTGTTGAATTTAGGAAAGCACCTAAATTCTTTCCTAATCTGCAAAACCAGAGGCAAATAAGTTTATTTCTTGTAATTTTGGTATTTTCACTCAACCAAATGCTAAATGTAGCTATGAGAAATAAAATTCTTATTTGTAAAGCATGCCAGTGATGACGCCTCATGGGTAGAATGTAGAGCTTTTATTAATGATGTCCACAGACTAATTCTGTCATTAGCTCAAGGGCTCAGAGAGCTGGTAGCTTAGCGGTTTTGGGGGTGTCGATGAAATTTATTGGGTGCTAAAAGATGCCTAGACAATTGGATAAAATTGGGATTTAAGGGGACTCCTGCACTCCAGGAAATTTTCCAAGTCTCCACTTAGTTATCCTCAAAGTGAAGAAAAAGCTTCAGTTTCAAATTGAGTACATTTTCCATGCATGGATTGGCTTGTTTTTTTCAGTTTTACTTTGAGTGTTTGAGGTTATCTTTTCGACGTAACAGCTAAACCCACGCTTCCTTTCTCGTAAAACCAAAACAAAAAAGGCTTTCTATTCAGGTGCCTTGTACATGTAGTAGATGTCAGAGGATACCTGGGATCAAAGCCAGCTATATATAAAGTCCTTGATTCTGTGTGGGTTCAAACACATTTCAAAGTTCAGGATCCTGAAAGGTTTCGCTCTACTTCCTGAAGACCTGAACACCGCTCCCATAAAGCCATGGCTTGCTTTGGATTCCGGAGGCACGAGGCTCGGCTAGACCTGGCTTTTAGGACCTGGCCCTGCACTGCCCTGTTTTCTCTTCTCTTCATCCCTGTCTTCTCCAAAGGTGAGGTTTTTGGAGCATGAAGGTGGAGGAGGTGTTTCTCTCACCTGGGTTTCATTTATTTCAGCAGTCAAAGACAGTGATTTCTAGCAAAGCCAGACACTAAAGGTAAAAACTCTAGTCTCTTGGCTTGGATAGCTCTGTATTCCAAGGCAGGCTGGGGACAGCTGGCGGCAGCAAATAAACAGAGATACAGCTCATAGCAGAGTGCCAGGCATTGAGTAGGGGCTTAATGAATATATCTGAGTTGGTTTGAGACACATGAGCAATTTCAGACACTTCTGTATGATTGAAAGAAAACACTGTTAAGTGATTTAAGAGAGAAAAGATATCCAGAACCCTGAATACATCTGAGCTTGGAATCAGGGTGAGATCAAAATTTTTCTTTTTAATCATGGGAAGCTTCTTTCCTATTCGATTCAAGGTTTTACAGTCCTCTAATTCATGTCTATAAACTGATTAGCCAGCTTGTTTAAAATTTAAGCCTTCTTTACTCAATTCAAGGTTTTAAGCCCCTCTTAATCAATTCTATAAACTAGTTAGCTAATTACTTAAAAAAATGAAAGCAGTTTGAAATTGTAAAACAACAACAACAACAAAAAACAACAACAAAAAGGAGGGATGAAAACAAGCCATTAATCTGTTTGCATAAGATACTTAATTGCTGCCTGATCTATCTGTGGACTTCAGAGGCAGATTCCCTGGTTTTCAGATAAAATAAAGCTCTTTAGAAGTTGATTCCAGGTTTGTTATATGATGTTAAAGGATGAGTGTTTCCAATGAATTTCAACCTTCTCTCTCTCTAGACCTCGGTTAAGAAACTATGTAGTTTGTGTGACGTAGGTGTTTAAAAGATGTTTGATAACTTAATTTTTACTGGCTAAGACATATTCATATACATGATCTTATTTCACATGTTTTGAACATGTAAAGATTAAATACTCTTAGAAGTATTCAAATTTCCTTTTTAGGAAATTTATCTGAACCTGTAACTGGGATCCTCCCGTTGTGGACACTGGGAAATTGAATGTGACCAGATTTGGTGGTGATAATTGGGAGCTTGCCTGGGGTAGGGCAGGAAACTTGGCTTCTTTTAGGCTCAGAGTCAATACTATAACGATTATTGAGTGTCCATTTGGGCAGGATATAATGGCTGCTCCCAATTGTTTATAAGCCAAAGGCAGAGGCTGGAGGAGGTGTGATTAGCGCACAGAAAACCATAATACAGAGCAGATTAAGTTGATTAAGTAGACTTAATGATCAGAGAATGCTCAGAGAGCATCTTTGGCAGACAGAGATGAAGGTTGGGGAAGTGGATTAACCATGGCAAAGGCTGCTGCCGTATTGTTCTTTCTTCGGGGACAGATATTGTCCAGCACAGGTGCTTGAGGAAAAGGTCTAGTGCCTTCAATAAGAGTAATTTGTATACAGGAAGAGGTGTCCTAGAATCTCAGAGTGGAGTGATAGGTTGGGATTGGATCATAGAGGACATCGAATGTTATTTATCTTATTTGTTTTTGGAATAGTGTTATGTAAGGCATCAAAGTCTTTGAACAGGATGAATGACATGGTTCAATATAGTTTTGGACCACTTGTATTATTGATTGGAGAGAGGTTAGTTATAGAAAAGTTGTTTGACATAAAGCTCTCATATTTTAGATGATGTGAGCCTTTTCGTATAGAGAGCTGGCCTCTCTTATCCTATAGAAGACAGAGAGTAAAAGAACACCTCCCGAAGGTGTTCAGCTGAGGAGAGAGAGTGGCGGGAGATGTGGTGGTGGTGGCAGGGGAAGCCCACAGACATTCACGGCAGGGTTGCCTCAGCCTGGAGAGGAAACGCGCTGGTGTCCTCTGCCCTGTGGCTTCCTTCATCTGGCAGCTTTCTGATAATAATGCAGGGGAAGGGGGTGGTCAACATTGTGAGCCAGGGCATAGCTACTTGTGGGTAATAGAGGTACAGGGCCAGGTAAGTATAGGCAGAGGTTGCTGAGGTATGCTTTGCGATATAAAGCAATAATATTCTATACTGCAGCTTTCAAAATTTCCCCTACTACTCGTGGTTCCTGAACTATAATTCCTCTAGTTTAATTACAACCCTGGAATACCAGAGTTGGAAGGCACTCTGATATCATCTGATCTAATTCCCATTTCCTACATGTGAGGGAAAATGAAGTCCACAGGGAAGGCATGACAAATGGTATATTTCAAGGTAGAGCTAGGTCTTTTGTTTGTCACACTAATGTTCTTCCTGCCACAATCAACTACCTTCAAGCAACTATTTTCCACTAAGGAAACAACTTTATGGAGAGTAGCTTGGAAGACAGCTGAGAGAGGGAAGGAAAGTTGGGGAAGGTGGAGAAGGAAGGGATAGAAAGGGCGATGGGCTTGTTTAAGGGGAAAAGAATAACTTAAAAGTAAAATTGGAGCGTACCCATCAAAGATAAATCTTCTCTGGCTTGAGGTTTTATCTGGGCCCAATGGTGGGTGAGCATGAGTTTATTGAGTTCCCTTTGGTTTTTCCACTTTAGGGGTGCATGTGACCCAGCCTTCTGTGGTGCTGGCTAACAGCCGGGGTGTCGCCAGCTTTGCGTGTGAGTACGTGTCTTCAGGCAAAGCCTCAGAGGTCCGAGTGACAGTGCTGAGGCAGGCTGGCCACCAAATGACTGAAGTCTGTGCTGCAACGTACATGGTAGAGAGTGAGTTGACCTTCCAAGATGATTCTACCTGCATTGGCTCTTCCAGTGGAAACAAAGTGAACCTCACCATCCAAGGGCTGAGGGCCATGGACACGGGGCTCTACATCTGCAAAGTGGAGCTCATGTACCCACCTCCCTACTATGTGGGCATGGGCAATGGAACCCAGATTTATGTCATCGGTGAGAAAAGTCATATCACTAAGCTGACACCTTTTGCATTGCTATCTTCTTTGCATGAAAATAGTTTTGTTCCTTAATTTCAGGTGGTTCATTTTTAGGATTGTGAAAATTCTCTTTAAGGGTTCTCTGGCATTGTAGATAGCCACATGGTAGCCTTCCTTAGTATGGGCGGTAACCCAAATAGCATTCTGACTATATAATAAAATGGGTTGGAGAAGGTCTTTTTTTTTTTTTTTTTTTTTTTTTACTATTAAGACTATGTACTCACTCTGGAGTGATAACCATCACTGAGTTTGCCCTTTATGCCTTTGCTATGACCCTCCTGGGGAAGTAGTTTCAAATAACTAGACTTAACTGTAGGCAAGCAATATTATCGAGGCCTGGAAGCTCGCATTTCTTCCTTTTTTTCACCAATGAGGGGAGTAGGGCCCTAATGCTTAAAGAGTGTCTCAGGAAGGCTCTGCTTTATTTTTCGTTGCAGATCCAGAACCATGCCCAGATTCCGATTTCCTCCTCTGGATCCTTGCAGCAGTCAGCTCGGGGTTATTTTTTTACAGCTTCCTCATCACAGCTGTTTCTTTGAGCAAAATGGTGAGTGCGATGCTGACAATGCACCATTTCTGGTGGGCATACTTTAGTGCTAACAACTGACCAGATGACGCTGTTGAGCTTAGTGTTATTGAGATGAAACAATAAATGAAGAAGACGCAAGACAATGGTAAAGAACACACTAGAGCCCATGGCACTGGCCTTTAGGAGTGTCATTGGGGTTTCAGGATGACTAATATTTTAGATGAGTGTGTTTGACAGTGAATGTTTGTGTGCTTCTGAACAGGGTTTCAGTTTGAGTAACCATTCAAATAACATGGGGCAGCTGTTTTGCTCTTTATCTTTGTGATAATTGTACTTAAGTTAATAACCCTGAAACATAAGATTAGGTTGAGCAAAATGCTCCTGGAGAAGGCCATCTGGATGTATTTTATTCTCTCCCTTAATGGCCCTCTACTTCACCTGGAAGCCATCTCTCAGTGCTACCCAATTTGTCTCTTCTTTGTCTAAGATGTAGCTCTCTACATAAACACCTGTCCAGGGCTCCCTGTTACCCAGTTAGCTTGACTGGGAAGTCTTGCCCTCCCCTACAGTCCAGAAAATGAGAACCCCAGTTTTTATCTACTGCAGTTTTTGGTGGAAGAGACAGAGGTACGGAATCAGACCTCCTATCAGAATTTCTTTCTGATCGTTCCTTTTAGCCACCTCTGCCTAAGCCTGGCTTTGTTACAAACTCTCCCTCTCTTTTCTGCCTCCTTCCCTCCCTTCATCTCTTCCTCTTTTCCTCTCTCCTATTCTCCGTCTCCCAATCCCTCCCTTTCTCCTCTTTCTCTCCTACCTCCCTCTCTCCCTGTTTCCCTTAACACACACGCACACTCTCTCTCTCTCTCTCTCTCTCTCTCTCTCTCTCACACACACACACTATTCCAAGATCTTCTCTCAACCTGTTCAGTTGCTGTAGCTTCTTCCTAACTCAATTGCTACAAACAGCCACACAGACTAGTATGTTAGCTCTCAATTTACTGAAGTGATAAAAACTAATGTGGACAGAGAAATAATAAAAAGTATATGAGGAGTGGAGATGAGACATACAGCTCTCAAACAGGATAAAAAAAAGTTTATTATATTATCAAACTTGTCTCTTTATAGACTGCATCCAGTCATTTATCATAGGTATTTTGGGTGTTCTTTCTGAAGCTTTCTCAAAGCCTCTTTCTGCTATCTTCCAGTTAGGGAAAGTGACTACTATTTTACATCTATAGCACAGAACTATTTATCTAAAATGAATTTTGATAGTTGAATCAAAAAAAATCTCCTGGGGTTTATAATTCTGTATGTTGTGAACATCCATTTTTCAGTAGGGTAGGGACCCAATATTTCTTGAGTCCTATTATGGTTAGAAGTGGCTTCTGTATTCCTCAACAATAATTACTGTTTCTTTCTGTGTTTGGCAGCTAAAGAAAAGAAGCCCTCTGACTACAGGAGTCTATGTTAAAATGCCCCCGACAGAGCCAGAATGTGAAAAGCAATTTCAGCCTTATTTTATTCCCATCAATTGAGAGACCATTATGAAGAAGAAAGACAATTTTCTAATTTGAAAGAGCTGAGGCAATTCTACCTTTTTGCTATCCAGTTATTTTCATTCGTTTGTGTACTTTGGGGGAAATTCATCTCTCTTTAATGTAAAGCTGGATGCAGAACACAAAGTAAGTGTACTACGATTTAAAGCAAAGGAGCAGGAAAACAGCCAGGATATTTCTGTCACATCAGATCTAATTTTAGTAAAAGCATCACTTGGGAGCAATATGAGGATACAGCATTATGATGTGGAATCAAGGAAATAAGTTAGGGAATGGTACAGTCCAGAGAAAGCAAAAGAAGTAAGGAAGCGGGCAGTATTGTACACAACTTGTATTTACATGTTAGAAGTTTCTAGCTGAAATGATGTTTTCACATTAAATTTTTATGGCCTGTTATTTTTCTTAACAAGTATGTAATTAAATGAATGCTTTAAAAATACTCACATGGCTATATTTTAGCCAGTGATTCCAGGAGTTGTATTGTACCAATATGTATTTTTTATTTGATAATATTGTGCATGGGGGCCACATGTGCTTTTATGTACTTACTGATAGTTTGAATATAAACACTATATGGCAGTGTCTTCCCACCTTGGGTTCAGAGGAAGTTTGGTGAAGGGGCTCAGGACACTAATACACCAGGTAAAATACAAAGTTACCTGCTAACTGGCTTGGAAACTGGATGAGGTCATAGCAGATTCTTGCAGACATGTTGGACTCAGTTGATGTTGACATGCGCTTTGGGCTTTTATGCCAGCTTCTTTTAATGGTTCGCAAGAAAGCCAAAGCTGGCGATACCTGACTTAACTCAATAGAACACCATTGTTGAGAAAATGGCTTATTCCGGGAGTCCTATAGGTGCAAACTTCTAGGAAGCTCCATTTACACAGAGCCCCACTTCTTTACACATGGTTAATGCCATGGATAGAAAAAAGAAGGTGGCAGAATGGGGTGCATGAAGGTTTCTGAAAACTAACACTGTTGGTGTTTTTTTAAATCAATATTTTCCATGAAAATGCAACAACATGTATAATATTTTTAATTAAATAAAATCTGTGGTGGTCATTTTCCAGAGTTATCTTTATCTTCCTTGTTTTTGAGTATTGTGTATGAGTTTGTTTTTGATTCATTTGTTCAAGCAGTAAGTGGGGGTCTCCAAAATTAGAAATACTGGGAACGAACTGAAAAAATCCAAAAAGGCAAGTAATTCTTCGTGAGTCAGCTGTCTACCAACCCATTACCTGTAAGCTATTCTTGGAAGGAATTCAGCTTCTGTCTTGTTGAATTCTTCACAATAGATATAGCAGTCCTTGATAAATCACACAGCACTGTCTTTAGCAAAGGTTCTTCACCTCTTCTTTTTTACCCACGGCTTTCTCAGTTACCATGGCAACTCTAGTGTCGCACAGCATGCCCCTTGCAGCCATTTTGATCTGCTTCCACGGCAAAGAGAGCTTTTCCTTGTACCTTCCAAATGGACTATTTCACAAATGTAGGTAAAACATACCTGTGGTTCTGTGTTGCTATCAGTTGGTGGGCCTGGTCCTGGCCCACTGAGCCCTCTGTGATTCTTGGTTAACCAATTGTAGCCTCAGCCTGCTTGGGTTCCACACAAGGTTTCTTATTCTTGACCTTCACATCCTGTTATTGTCTCATGAAATGATTTTCTGTGTGAACAGAGACCACTTGTATCTGAATCAGCTGATTCAAGTGCTTAACCTCAGATGCACTGAATCAGAATCTTTGAGCAATGGAGCCAGGAATTTGCTCTTCCAACCAGCTCCCACTGCTTCTTATACCCATCATGTCTGAGAATCACTGCTTAGGGAGCTCTCTTCCTTTCGCTCATTATAGTTTTCTCTCTCTCTCTCCTCCCCTCCGCTCCCACCCTGCCAGCAAATGCTAACAAACGAGACAGCACATAGTAAAGATTTGTTAAATAAAAATGAATAGGTCTTCCAAAACCTAGAATGAGCTCCTGTTCGTCTTGCTCTCTTGGCCTTTGGCTGGAAGCCATGGAGAAGCACACAGTTTAGAAGACCCAGTGGATAGTACGATGCCATTTCTACTCCTTCAAATGCCTTCAGAGAGATCATTCTTTTCCACAGATGATGGCAGATCTAAATGACAGAGAGGATCTTAGACAAGGGACCTCTCAGGTATCTTTTAGACACCGTCAGACAATGGGCTACTTTATATAAGCTTAATACCTCCTCTACTATCACCTGAAATTCTACCATTAGCTATTCACTGAGTTAAGCATTGCCTTCTTCATCAGTCTCAATCTTGAAAGAATAAAGTACTCCTTAGCTCCAAAAATTTCCCCTATGGAAGAAGAAATGAGCAAAAAAGACTATGACCTAAGGGTTCACTGAAAGGGGAGAAAGAAAATATGGAGTAGGGGCATCCGGGCACTAAATGAAAGCCTCTTCTATTCCTGATTTTACTTATAAGGGTAGATTGCAGGTCCTTTCCCTGCAATACTCAGAGAGATTCATTGCTCTCAAAAGACCACTGTTTCATGTCATTCCAACCTTTACCACTATCTTCATCTCTGGGATCAGGGTTTTGGGGAAACCCAAAGATTCTGCTCATTTAAGTGGGACTTGGTCCACCATGGAGGGGGAGACTGGGCAACATAACCCTTCTCTCTGAAACCGCTGGTCCCAGGTAGGAATGTGGATGACAAGGGGAACAGGATAAACTTACCATGGGCTGCCTGGGTCAGCCCCAACTCTTACCAGTTCCCAGCACTTAACTCTGCTCATCTTCCTTCCAACATGGTATTCTCATTTATGCTACTTCTTGTTTCCTGATCTCTCACTCCCAAATACCTTTATTCCTCATGTTCACATCCATTGGGACTCATCTCAAATTCTGCCTCCATCATCAGATTCACTGATACCTCGAGACCACATGGATATCTCCCCTTCTGTTTTGCAACTATTCTTGGTTTCATCTCTAATAATTTCAAATGCATATGTCTTTCTCCCTGGCTTGAGTGGGAACTTCTCCAAAATAGGAATCATCACAGCTTTAGGTACACAGTAGATGCTCAGATATATGTACTGAAGAGTTGGGGAGCTAGGACATCTGGGACTATGGGAAGGCCAACTGTCTTCTATGCAGAACCTGGCTGTGTTTTCTTAGGTGGCTTCAGCCTAATCTCTTTCCTCTTTGACCAGCAGAACTACATGTAAGTCAGTCTATCTCTTGACTTAAACCTTTAAGTCTGGAATGTGAGCTCCAGCTGGCTACCACACATCACACATTCTACTTTTATCTCAATCCAGTCTTCCTATCTTTTTTTTTTTTTTTTGGATGGGGAAGGCAACAAATGCTCATTTTTACTCGTTCTCTCTTTTTTGAACTGTGGGGTTGTTGCTAAAACTGACTATATTTTTATACCAAATCCGAGCCTTCTTCCATCTCGTCAGTTGATGCACACTTAATTTGCTTGTGACTGAACTTGCAAAATGTTGATGTCACTGTGCTGTTAATTGGAGCGAAGCAAGTTAAGAAGTTTGAGAATTTACGAATTTAAGTCATCGTTTTTGGAAGGTCTCAAAGCAAAGTAGAAAGTGACTTTTTCTGGAAAGTTATTCCTATTGTTTCACTTCTCTTTTACACCTGGTTAGAACCATGACTCAGGTGCCTTAGAGGCCTTGTTTTATTTTTATGCATTTTTTTTTCTCATCTCAGGTCCATTTTTTTTTTTTTTCTGTTCAGACCAGAAAGATGACACACCCTATTGATGATGAAGAGGAGGAAATTTTTTTTTCTTTTCTCTCTTATGTGTCCTCAGCTATAGGCCAAGAGAGGGGTTCCTAGGTAGTTTTGCTGGATTCAGCCCAAAACAAAACAAATAACTCCACCCCCTGATGAAACCAGGATGACTTGTATCTACCTGGTCTGGTAACCTTATCAGAAGAAAAGTTTATACTTCTAATGTGGTGTAAGTAAACGTGTGCTGGAGACCACCCCCCCTCCACAGGAGTTTCTGGGCAGGAACAACCTGAGACTGTGGCTACTATTTCGGTTCTAACAAAATCTCCTGTTCCCACATGGGATTGATGCTCAGTATCATTGGGGCTAATGGGTCCTGCAAAGGAGGCAGCTATTAATCTTCTAAAAGTTTTTCTTAGATGAATTCAACCTGTTCTAGTCTATAGGGTAAGGAGTCTGACATTCAGACTCTTCTTGGAAATCGTTGCTTTCATGAGTGCACTTTGCTTTAGCTGGTCTTTTATTTATTATGTATAGTCGTTACCAGAGCACTTGGGGAAAATGCAGATTGAGGTGCCTCAGACCCAGAGCTTCTCATTTGTAAGACTGGAAGCAGGGCCTCCAATGAGTCTTTGGAGACTCATTTAATTCTCTAATGAGACTGTATTTTCAGAAGCCCTGGTTGAACTCAGGATCCTACCATTGTAGGTGATTAGGATGAAGAAGGAAACTTGGAAATTATTTCATAAGAAAAAGAGGCTCAGAGACATTAGGAAACTGTCCAAGTTTACAGAGTGAGGCAGGATTTGAACCAGGCTAAGAGGCCTGGTCTCTCAATTTTCACATCAGGGCTCTAAAATGGGTGACACTATGAACCTTTCTGCCCAGTAGCTGTTCTTTTCAGGATGCTCACTGCGACCACTTCAGGCTACCCCCAGAAAACCTGCTTTTCCTCCCACCTCCACTCCAGCTGTTCTGTTAAGCCTTAGTGTGATCATACCATCGTTTCTGGCCTAATGTTGGCTCCATATTTTATATCTCTCCCTTGACCTTTCCAGGCACTAGCAAGATAATTTCAGGTGATCCAGCCTATCCTCAACCATCCTACAGAAGAATGTTGCAGAGGAGAACACAAAGCAACCATTACCAATAGTCTGTCAGCAATACCTGCAGTACACTGGGAAAGGATCTAAATTCTGCTAGAAGTCACAACTCAGGGAAAGGATATATGCTCTTCTTATCACACTCAATCAGGTTACCATAGCAACCAACCGTGTTTTTAAAACATAACGTTAATCATACAAAGTGATATAATCTATTCAGAAAAAAGACAGAGGCTCTCTTTGGGAAGAATTGTAGGAAATACATTTTAGGAGATGATTTCAAATTTTAGAAAGCAACACAAGTGATTTCTCACATACAGCACTTTTCTGAGGATATTTCCTTTTTCTTCTTGCTTTATCTTGACATTTTGGTCCATGCTGCAACTGTCCACTATTAGCTTATTTCCTTCATCTTGTTGAAAATAAGTCTTGCTTTCCTTCTTTGTAGTTAGCTTGCAACTCAGACATAGTCTCTACTCTCCTGTGAACATTTTTTTTTTTTTTTTTTTTGCCCCTGGGACATCAAAGTTACCTTTAACCATGACTGGACTTTAAGGATAGGAAACTTGGATTTATGAATGAAGACTAGCATTCTCTAATTATTCCTTACCTATTGAAGAAGCCACCATGCTGGATATAGTTCATTATCTCCTTGTTCTGAATGTAGAGGGAAAGGAAACCAGCTTGTGAAGCTTTTAACACGAAATGGATGTACTTAGTTAAAGCAATTCTCACAATTTCCCTGCAGAAGAGATATTGATATCAGCCTCATTTCATAGTTGAGGAAACTGAGGTTCAGAGAGGTTTTATTACTCTCCCAAAGCCACACAGCTAGTAAGTGGCAGAGTCAGGATTAGAACTGATGTTGAATTCCAAAGCTTATGTTCTTTTCAAATGACCATATCTAAGTTCTGGGGGCTACCTGAAAAAGGTAAAAGGCAAAGTGGAAAGTAAAGAGGAATTGAAGTGCTAGAGAAGTAAAGCATGTATCGTGGAGGTTACAAACGAGTGTTGGAATAAGCAAATAATCTTTGGACAAATATTTTGAAAGGCTTTTTGGAGACATTCGTTCCTAGATTAGCTTCAGCAGCTGAGAGTTGTAACCAGAGAGAGAGAGAGAGAGAAAAAAAACAAACAAACCAGGAAGTTGAAGACATTTAAAAGTGGACCACTGGTTTCTATCCACAGTGTTAGGAGTAGCTGTTTTCCCATTCACTGGCACTGAAGTCAATGCTTTGGATCTTGTAGCTTCTACTCAGAGATACAGAAAAATGGAAACCATTAATATAGCCAGTGGGAGGCTTTGATTCTCACATAACCTGTAGTATGTTCCCTGAAAATGGGGTCATTTCCCATTCAAAACAGGCTAAAAGTAATGGAGAGTAATGACCAGTGAAAGTCAGTGGGAGTTCCCTTGCATGGATATCCGTGACCCTTGGAATGGGGCTAGTTTGTAAGAGAACAATAATCAGCCTAGAGCAGAAAGTGAGGTGGAGAGGTGAGACTAAAGAGAAGCCAGAGTCTCTGAGTTGGAGTTGAGGGGTGCTAGAAAATAGCAATGAGTCCCTCTGAGAAAAAAAATTAGAGCCCCTTTGAGAACAAAACTAGAAGACAGAGCCCTGAATATCTCCTAAATGGCAAATAAAGCAAAACAATATTCTGTGAACAAAATTATAGAACAGAGCCCAAAGGCCATAGGCCACATAGAAAATTAGAGATTGAGAGAAGCCTGGATCAGAGCCAGGGGGCTACTCAGCCGAAATTGTGGTGGAGGTGGTTATGCAGAGGGAATTTCTATCAGAAGTCAAAGTATGGGAACACCTGGGGCCAGAAACAGAAAAAGACTTTCGCTGCTGGG
>NW_006442484.1:65836373-65869654 GCF_000325575.1 Pteropus alecto
GGTGAAAGTTGATTATGAGGGAGATGCATTAGGGAGCATCACAAAGGAACTGCTGAGTGCTTTAAGCCTGTGCAAAGCTAAGCAGCATGGACTGCACTTGTGCCAATTTGAGTGTTTATAGTGTTTGTAATTTGTGCTTGAGGAGATGATTCAAGGAGGGCATGATAGCTGTGATAGATGTGAAGGGCTGTCATATAAAAGAGGAATTATATTTACTTTGTGGGCTACCTAGAGCACTCAACCCTGGTGTTTCACAGAAACACATGATAAAAGGTGGGATTAACATGAATTTTCTTGCTGTATGTAGACTTGTGTTCAGAGCCAGATAGAGTGCATTTTATTTAGTCATATTGCAGATTGCCTAGGGGTGGCCTGCTGGATCCTCATCAACATCAGCTGGTGGCAAAGGGAAAGAATCAGATGATTGGGTCTTTGGGCTCCATTCAGGCAGGTCTCTCTGTCAATGGAGGTCTAACATGGCAGGTGGATGCTGTAGCAGGAAATGATAGGAAATGGTAGGAAATACCCAAAGCAAGACATCCACTGATATTCTGGTAGGTCAGCTGGTTCATATTAAGACTCCTGAAGACATTTGGGAGTGTGGAGAATAGGATCCCATACTTAGGGGAGGCTAGGAAGGGAGTTAGAAAGAATTGTCATGATGAGCAAAAAGTCCAATTGAACTTCATAAGCCTGAGGAGGACTACATTCTGCCTGGAGATACTGCCGTAAACTGGGTCTGAGATTAACCATTAGGCCACTGATCCTAGGAACAACCTCAGAATCTTTTTCAATACAGTTGTCTAGAAAATCGAAGAGTATCATCACAGAATGCCGTTCAAGATGCACTGATAACCTCAAGAATTTTAACCACGTCTACCTTTTCCAAGACCCAGCTCAAAGGTCCCTTCCACTGGTAGCCTTCCTAAACTCTCATACATGGTAACTCTCACTGCACTTGGTTCTCTCCTCTTTTAGCTCTTACCCCTTTGCAGTATCAACATTTGTTTATGGCCTTTTATCTTTTCTTAATTGAGATCATGATGGGCAATGGGAGAGTCCTTCTCATATTTGTGTACCCAGCCTTTAGATACAAATATATTACTTCTACATTTTGTCAAATAACTTGGCCAAGATCTCATCACAATAAGTGGTAGAGGTGGGTTTGATTTCAAGTCAGTCTTTCTTCAAACCCTGCGCTCTTTTCTTTAAACCCTGCACCCAGTGCTGTTCGCTTTAGCATATTGGCACAGACTTAGGTAGGAGAATAAGGTTGCATTTGTGAGCATTCACACACTTATTAGGAATTTCATGGCTGCTCTGGAAGTGGAGTCCCCAGCTCCACCCTCGGAAACTTCCATCTGCCATGGTGCATTATATAAACTGAGATCAAACTAGTCTGGATGAATCTGACTTTTGACAACCATCCTAACACTATTACCTTTATTCAGTTGCAGCTGAACTATTTCTGTTCTAACTTGGCTGCCTAATTTACAAACTTTTTCAAATCAGATGTCTTCATGCCTAGTGAAACTGAGAGAATTATTTTATAATTACACTCTCTGGAAAAAAAATAGTCAATGGAAATTTTTAATGTGGTGAAAACACAATTTTAAGTCACGAATTGGAAAACATGAGGCAAAATCTTTATCCACTAGACTATACAATATTCTGCGACCATCTGTGGAAATTTATGGGTATTAAATTAGATACAGGCTGGTTTTTCTGTTTGTAGAACATAACAGAAACCTAATTGAAAACCACACAGCAACATTATAAAACCAGATGTGATGTTTATTCCCTTCAAGGTCAAAATGCATGTGCAAATGTGAAGAAAAATACTTTCTTTGTCCTTGAACAAAAAGACCTCTGTTAATATTTTATCAAATACTGCATGTTTCTAAGAGAGAGAGAGTTAAGGGAGTAACTGTAATCATCCACCCCAAGAATCTAAATTATTTTCAAAAGTGATGATAATAGAGACAAATGTGTAATGTATGAGATTAGTCTTACTTTGCTTATATGCTATTGTTCGAATGCTTTCCTGTGCATGGATTTACAGGTCGAGGTTCAGTTCCTTAAAAATACTAATCCCTGGCTTTTCTAGAATCTAGAAAATGAGTGCAGAAGAATTGCTTCATTTGACAAAAGAGCATATCGGTATATCCTGGTCTGAGGGCAGAAGACTGGCCAAAGTGATCCTGGAGGTCCTGCAGAGTGAGGTATCAATTCTGTACTTTGGAATCCTCTCCCAGAAGAACCATCTGTGGAGCTCTGAAAGTGAATTGTCAAGGGCAAGGAGATTAGTAATCAGAGCTAGGAGACCTGGTTCTGCTCTCGGCTCTGTCTCAGTAGATTTGTAGTTGCCTGAAACCATTTCTGGGTTAGACACTATTTTATAGTCACTGGGTCCTTTCACTGATTATTCCAGTCCAGGCTGAACCCCTATCTCTGGACTCATCCTGTCTTGTGGTGATATAATTTGTTATTGGTAAAGCTTATAATTAAGATTTCATGCATTAATATTATCTCTCCAGTACATAATAGATTTCGAGAGGGACTTCTTTTACTTTATAGAAACAGTGTGGACTAGTGGTTAAAGCATGACATCTGCAGCAAGAGGTACTCTATGTCTCCATTTCCTCATCGGTAGAATGAGGTTGTTGATTAAATGAGTTAGTGTATATAAAGTACTTAGAATGGACCTGGCACAGGGTAAACACTGTAATTTGTTGTAACATATGTAGTAAGTACTATATATTACTACAGAATATTTTTATTATTTCTTCCCGAACTCTCATACAGACCCTTGGTGAACTTCTACATTTTTCCTGCTTGCCTTCCTTTCTTTCACCTTTCCTTCATTCTCCCCAACAGCAAGTCTTTGTTAGGCAAATAGAGCCTTTCTAATAAGGCCAATACCTGTTAAGATGTGCGTTAATGCTGGGTAATTGAATTCACTGTGTTTGCTAGTTATTCCCTAAATCTGTTCTCTCTTCTCTCCTGCTCCCTTCGGTGCTCCGGAAGCTTACCTGAATAGACCATATCATCTGCTTTCTACCTATGGAAGACACCAACAGGAGATGGGAGTGATGAGATGATTGGGTTATTTCTTGCAGTCATCTTTGCTTTGACAGAGCACCTAGTGTCCTTCCCTGACTACAGGTCGGGTGGCTCCTTCTCATTTCCTGCTTTCACTGAGCTCTGTCACTATATTTTGCCCTTCTCTTTTAGCCCTAGGGAAAGGAAAGCATTTCTATTGTTACTGGTTGCTGGGGATCCCGGGCATACACTGTTTTCCCTTAACCGTGTCCACACCTCTATAAGTAGTCCCTTTATTCAAGTTTCTTCAGTCGAACCATCTGCCATAGATTCTGTTTTGGGCTGAGATCCTAACTGATACACCACACATCCTTAGAAATGTCCTATGTGCTTCTGGGTCTACATTTCCTCCTCTACAGAATAAGAGGGTTGGTTAGAGTGGCTATCTCCAAAGTCCCTTCTAGGTCTGGGAACCTACAGAGCTATCATTAGAATGATAATTAAGCTACCTTAGTAAACGGCAGAGGTTTTCAGATATAAACAAGATGAAATTTAATTAAGAACAAGTGTAGAGAAAGGCACTTGGGGAGGACAACAAATTATAGAAATATCAGATGATAAATGCTTGACCGTGTGTGAGTGCATCATCTCAAAGACTCAGGGATGAGTTAGCTGTATATGGTGTTACTTGAATTGAATAAATCTGGGGGATATACAAAGAGAGTGATCTGTGGGAAGTGTGAGGCCATCCCTGGAGTTGCTTGTCATCACAAACATCAAGCCTGGGTGCTGTGATTTGATTTGACTCAGTAATATAAAAAATGAGAACTTAAGAGAAAAGAAACCCAAAGTTTGATTGAAAATGGAACATGGCTTATAGAAAGGTGATATTCTTTTTCCCTTCCTCCCTTCTTCCCTTTGTTAAGAACCTGCATATAGAATTAAGGAGCAGTTCTCATTCATATAAAAGGGCATCTCAAGTCTCTGTGTCCTGGAAATAAATTATATTGAGCAAGTTGTATCTTGGCTAATTATGAGTGTTAACCTGGACATAAATTACAAAGATCAGGGATTTTATGTTGGTAATGGGTTGGTTAGTCACTGGTGGTGTTCAAGTCTTAAAAACATTTTCTTCGCTTTGCCTATTTTTTTCCCCACTGTAATGGCTTGGGACACAGCAGGCAGGCAGAGAGTAGGTTTCCAATGAATATTTCTGGTGGAATGAATGCCTGGTTAAATATGAAAACAGAGGCCAGGAACACCATTGAATGAACTTAAGATCAATATAAGGAACACATCTCAAAGGGTTATAGGATATTTATTTACTAGGTGTAGACCTACTTCCTAGGAAATGATATAAGAAATATTTTGGAATTCTGCATATTTTAAGAACAAATATCTCTTGCAAAATTCTGTTAACGAAGTCCCTATGTGGCTAGAAGCAGACCTGGCTTGTGGGCCATGCCAGAGAAGGGGATAGGTAGAGAGGGGAGTGGGCAGGAGTTCACATGCCTCCTTGATGGATGATTTGGGAAAGAGGAGTGTGTCACTCACAGAAGAACAACCTAGGACCATGTCTATGTGTTTTCCAAACATTGGTTTCAAAGCAGATATTCAGTCATTTTAGTTAGAAGAGGACCATTTGAATAGGTTTGTTCTACATTTTGATGTTAAACTCTTTAAATGTTTTTTTTTTGGGGGGTGGGGGTGTGTGTGGAGGTGAGGGTTGTGTGGTAAAGGCCTGAATGTAGTACTTATTTCTAAAGCAAGTCTTTTAAAATGGCTATCTTGTTAACACAAAACTGGTTCACAAGGAGAAATTGGAAAGGTAAGGAAGAGAGGAAATACTGCTGGATAACAAAAGTCTGAGTCCCAGACCCATCATTAATTAGCTTCCAATTTCGTAAGTCATTTAACTTCTGGGCTTAAATTTTTCAATGCCTTCCATTAAAACCTTTCTGTTTTAAAAACATTTTTAGGTACACAGCTGACATGTAGTAGTCAAAGGAAATAGTAGCTCCTTTGACCATCATAACTGCCCTAAGAAATAGGTGGTACCAGATTGGTCATAATTTGTAGATTAGAAGGTCAAGGTTTAGGGATGTTAATTAACTTAGTTAAGAAAAAGAGTTTTATTAGGCCCAGACCTTCTTATAGGATGTTTTTACTTGTTTAATCTATTTTCAGCTTCATTTTATTGTCGTACTATTGCTGTGACATATTTGATTAAGAACATAAATGTTAATATAATTATTGTCCTATAAGTTTTAAAACAAGCAAGTAAAATTTATTTAACACAGGCTATATTCCTCATTCCCTCTTGTTAGAATGTTAATTTTTATTGAATAAAAGGAAAGTCATGTGATTTTTAATAGACGTCTTTCTCTCCTCCCCCCACCCCCATCGCCAAACCTCAGAGCTTTGCTTTCTGGAAAGAACTCGGTATATAAGCTCCACAACAAATTAGACTTGAGACCGCACACTTGGAACAGTCAGAATGTGTTTGGTGAGGTGTGCTGATCAAGAGAGGAAAGGAGCACAATTCATTTCTGAATTTGTTATCAAATTCTTCTTGTAAGTGACACGATTGAAACTGCCAATTGGCTTTGCAACCTGCTGAGTCCATATTTCTACATCTGTGAAAGCTCAGCAAATGAGCCCTTCTCAGCAAAGCAAGAGGGTTTCGCCAGCCAGAAATTTGATGAGGTGTTGTACCCAACTATTTCTCAACAGATTTCTTTCTGTTTCACCTTTTGAATTCCTTTATGATTGACAGGCAGCTTCACTCATTACTCACATTTTCCTTTGTGTTATCTCCTTAGCAAATCTGGCCACCATAGTATTTTTTAAAAGCACAGTCATATTATTATTATGGAATCATTCAACAGGGCTTGAATGGACTCAAGAAGTCACTTAGCTAAAGTCTCTTCTCCCAAGAGCAGCCATTCAGTTTTCCCATCTGGAACCCTTATCAGGTGGACCCAACAATCCTCTCTTCATCTCTGTTTAAATATTCCATCAGGAAGTTCTCTCCAATTTCCTTTCATACTGCCATTCAAAATCTTAGGAATCCCACTCAGCAAAACAATACCTTGAATATAAAAATGTTGTACTAAAATTTATGATAACAAAACTATTTTCTTTGAGCAGGAGGATTTCTTTTGCCTTTTTTTTTTTTTTTAGCATTATAAGTTGAGAAGTGTTATTCTGTTTTCCATATGGGCAGAGGCATCAGGTGAAGTTCTATCAATGTTCGAGCAGTAAGAAATAGAAGCTCATTCACCTAGACTCAGTCTCAGAATTGTCTTTTATTCTTTTGGTAACTATATCTTTTGTAAAGATGTTCTGAGGAGTATAATGGGTTTAATATTTGTGTAAGGGGAAAGACCATTAAAAAAAGTTGCATATGCTTAATTTTCTTTCTTCTAGGTGTTTTTCTTCTTCTTAGACATCATAAATCTGTTCAAAGACACAGTTCTAATGACAGAGTAGCTACAGCTCCATGAATAAACACATTGTCCATCTGAGAGAACACTATTCAGACTGCTGAATAAAGGACCAAGTTAAACAGGTGATAGAATGAATAGAGTGGCATTTGCCACTTAATGAATTACAAGAAACAAATATGAGTTTTTTTTTTTAAAGGGTGCATAGCCTAAACATGGCCCATTTATCAAAAATTAGCAAAAGGACTTCAGAGAAATGTCACTAATTCATTTATATATACACATGCATTTGATGATCCTATCATATGATTTGATGGCTTTTCTCATTCAAAGACCCACTTATTATTGGAGATACCTGATGTTTTTGCCAGGCTGGGGTTAGGAAAATGGGGAATTTAGTTAGTATCCACTTAGTGTGACCATATGATGCCATAACACCAGTTCACACATGTGCAATTTACCAACCATTTTCTTAGAACATAGTAGAGTGGGAGACGTACATTAGAGAAGATTAATAATAATTACAAGCTTTCTAAGGTCAAGCTGATATCTTTTATTTCTGCTGTATCTCCTGTAGTATCCAGCACAGTGCTAACAGAGCAAGCACTGCGAAATGCTTAATAAAAACATGTTGCACAAACGTATTCTTGGTAACTTCTCTCACTTAAGAAGCTTGCACAGAATCCAATCATCTACCCCTGAACAGTCATTTAGTTAAAACAGGTTTGGGGCTGGGAAGGATGGAGAAAATGCAAAGGCATGAGATTTTGTGATAAGAAAGAGAAGAAGTGAGATGGGGGCTAGTGGAGTGAGGAATGTTGAGGAGAATAAGCAGGAGGAGGTCATCTGGTAACTTGTGGCTGCTTAGGAAGTCAGAATTAAATAAATGTTTACAACCCTAAACTGTTATATCTAGTCCAAGTCTAGAGGTATAAAGGGAACTGCTCTGATTTCAGGATCAGAAACAGCTGAGGGACAGGCCACACTAAAAGAATACCATCAAATGTTTGTCAGAAATGAACTGGGCTGCCTGTTGGCCAGAACCCTTGGAAGCCTGTGAAAAGCTGGACTGAGAACCTATGGGGTTCGTTCAATGTTCCAGCAGCCATTTTTGAGTAGGAATAAGCTTAAGTTTATAGTCACCCTGGAGCTGTGATATATGTCTTAACTTTATAAATTTTCTATTTATCTTAACAATCACTTTTAAGTGGGAATCATAGCCTCCTTGCTATAGAAACCTACCTCTGTTATAACCCTTGATAGCCTGTTTGCCTCCAACTCCTAGTCTAAGAGAAGGCACAGAGAAGAGAGGAAATGAACACTGGTCACTTTTGTTGAGATTTAGCCATGCTTTGGGATTCCATAGGACAGCTTCTACCAGCAAAGCTATACCTGAAATATCTCCAAGAGCCCCACGCTGTCTCTGTCCAGGTGCAGTCAGCATTTTCTCCCATTGCTGGTAGGTTGGCAGAGAAGACTTTCTCAGACTGAGAACAGAGGGATGGCTTCTGGGTCAATGGGGGCTAAGCTTAGATTCAATTGCGACACCTATAGGTTTCTTATTGACTGTTTGATGAAGAAGCTGTAAGTGGGTGGTGATCACAAAGGCTGCCCTGTCCAAGGAACTTCTGGGAAAATGATGGTGGACTCACCACACTAAGTGAAGACCCTGACAAAGAACATGTAATTAACCTACAGGTTCTAGAATAATCATTTTATATCTATTGAAAGTGGTGTTTCTGTAATGATAGCAAGTGGTATCTTTGTGTTTGTGTGTTTAAGAAAAGACTTTCAGAGTCTTTAAGAATGATAATTACAAATATTTAGTGCTGGCTATGTACCCAAAGCTGTTTTAGACTCTTAAAATTGAATTATTTAGTTTATTTCATAAGATGAGGTAGGAACTATTATTACTTTCACGTGTAAGATCAGAATGGCATTGGGGATGTTGAGGGTTGGGGCAGGCATCACACATACGCCAAAAAGACCTGTGTGACTGTGTGAACATTCAGAGACATAGTGACATAACTAAGCCTGTGGAAGAGTATCTAGGCTAGGAAGGCTGAGAGCATTTCTATCCCCATATCCTATCTTCAAGTCTCTGACTTGTTAGAAAATCTTGAGTCTGCAGCTTCTCCTTCTCTAGTTGCTGTCTTTGAAACTTAGAGACAGGAGGTTCTTCTTAGTCATTTACTGTCTGCAGAGCCCTTTGCATTCTACTAGGAATGGATAGTAAAAATTGATCTTACTCCTCCATTCTTCTCACTTTGGGTTTAATGGATATAGTAACCAGTAAAATCATCTGTCCGATGAGCTAAACATAGCTAGGATTTGAAACTTCAGTGAGGAAGGCATTTTCAACAGGCTTCGGTATTGATATTGAAACCCAGTATCAAAACTCTGCCATTTGTGATTGAGTATTGAAATCATATTCCTTCCCTGTTTATTTTTGCCTTATACTTCAAATTCCAAGCTCCATTAAAAGAAATATTTTTTAAGAGAAAGAAAGCAACAAAACAGGATTCATGAGTGGTGAGTTACTACTTTTAAGCAGTGACTGTTAAAGATCTGTAATGTGAAATCATGTCCCTTTCAGACGAGAAGAGATAAGAGAGCTCTTGTTTAAAGTGTGTCTTCCCATGGAGGAGAGAGAGAGAATCCAATATGGTTGTCATTCAGAGGGCGTCGGGTGCCTTCCCTGGGGTTTATTCTGAAATTCCACTAGGGAGGTGGTTATTGTTCAGCTATTTCTCAATATAATACCTCCCCATCCAAACGATCAAAAGGGAGAGATTTGGGAACATTTTTAGCAACATGAACTATGATGTTCAAAATGAAGAGGACCTATGGCTGTTGAAAGGCTGTTTTCAATTTCAGGCAATACCCGGTCATGCCTGGTTAAAGCACAGCTGTGAAGGGTGAACTTCTCACTTCAAAACATAGCATCCCAGATTTCACAGTGGTCCTAGAGCTTCAAAACTGTTAATACCCTTACAGTCCTTGTAAAACCACATATAGCGGCTGTCTGCTTTCTAGGGTCAGCTCTCTGGTGAAAATGATTGAATTCTTACCAGCTAGATCTTTGGAGTAATCCGAGGAAATGGATCTAGAAAAAACTTTTATTAAGGGCCTACGGTTAGCTCACGTTTTACTGAGTCAAATAATTTTATGTCTTTCCACATTTAAACTAACACAATAAAAAAAAAAAAAAAGAAGAAAGAAAAAAAGAAGGAAGTTGTTTTCATGCTTCATTAAGTATGCTGGTCATTCAGACAACCAGCCAGCCAGTCAGCAAGCAATATTCATAGAGGTTGCTTTACACCATGCATCATTCTAGGTGCTTCAAGGATGCCTAGCTAGCAAGGAATACTTGATGAACATCACTGGATTCTCCAGGATTTTGAAGAGCAGATTCTAACTGGATTTGCTCATGCAAGGCAATGTAATACAATATCCTGTGGATGTAGAGCAGGTATGAGTCTTAGAGAGGGATATGTATATTTCAGTTCATTTTCTTCATCTTTGTAATTCAATTTCAGATTTTAATTTCTGACTGCAAGCTTTATTCTGCTAGGCTAGTGGAAAGATATCTTAACCTCAGTCCTTTCTGGGGTTTCCCCATCTCTCCCCAGGATTGTGTCACACTTCTGGCTCTTGTGCAATGTTAAGACACTGGGGTGAGGCTGTCATCAAGTCATCTTATACCTGTCCAATTCCATTGTTTTTGTCTCCTTTATCCTTCAGGAATAGCAGATCTCAGCCACTCAGCTTGGGGTAGGGGTATCTTGGGTGAGGCCGTCTCTGGTTCTCTTGGCCTTTGTGCACCCACTGTATAGTCAATTCCCTTCTTTCTCTAAGGTCTTGCTGCCTTCCAAGTAGTGGTACCCAGGGGGTGAGGTATGGGTGCCCTCTGCTCCTGCTTACCCTTGAGAAATTCTCATAAGGGGTGAGGGAAATTCTTCTCTGTTCAGGATTCTTTGAGAGCCTTCCTTACCCTGAGGACTTTTGTTAAACAAAAGGCAGAAAGACTAATGGGAGTAGTTCTGTCTTTTTCTTTGCCACATTCTGTCCCTGAGGCAAAGGAGCAAGTTATGGGAATACGCAATGGGGGTAGAAAGAAGAAGTGAAAGAGAATAATACTGGGAGGAAAAAAAAAAGAATTATTTCAAAATATTATCTCTTAATAATCCGATAGAAGTAAATGTACACACGCATCAAAATGCCTGTAAAGGGAGGGACAAAGCGGACTAGGAGGAAAAGAGAATCCAACTCAAACAGGATTGAGAAGGTTGCTGGTGTATTCGGGCACAGACATGCATTCTCATTTGTGCCTTTTAAAATTAGAAGACATAAAATGGGTAGCTGTTAAAAATGACCACTTAGGATTGGAAGGCTTCATAGTACAATGGGCAATGATCAAAATGGCTTGTGAGGCAATTGGAAAAAATTACATTTGGTGGGGGAAAATGAGTTAAGTAGAAGGGAGATACAATTTCTCTAAAATCATTTCTCTTTTTACTTTGTGAATATAGAACCACTGACTCAAAGAATATTAGTGCTAAGAAAGATCATTGGAGAGCCTATAGTTTCGTCATTTAATTTTTTAAAATATGGAAAGGTTGTAACATTTGTCCCAAGTTGTCTAGTGCATGGCAAGAATCAAACTAAAACCAAGACTTGGAGTTCTGGTCCTTTGTGCTCTCTAGGACATTCTTATATATTGCAAAGGTATCTAACAATTAAGTTATAATTTTAAGGCTAAGAACAAACTGAAAAAGAACATGTTCATCAATGCCAATACGATATGATTTCAATGGGTTTCAAGACAAAACTTTTGTCTATATAACTGTTCATGGGAATTTATTTCCAGGAACTAAAGATGTCATCTAAGGACTTGGATTGCACGCAGTGAATCAACACTGTTCTCAGACTCAGAATCCCAGGCCAGCTGCATGGCCAGATGGCCCAGTGGCCCCATTGTGCTTATCCTGCTGACCTGAGAACTAGAGCAGAGCAGAGAGAGAGAAATTCTAACCAGTGGCTGCTGCAACTCCAGCTGTTGATTCCATTCCAGACATGAGCACAGTGATGATCTGGCTGCCAAAAGAATAACACATATTCTAGCCAGAAAAGAACTGCCAAGAATCTGATGCTTTGCTTCAATAAGTGTCTGTTGTCTCACGAGTATCCAGAATATGAGTGAAGCTCAGTTTAACTTGTTTCTTCAGTATTACTTGAAGGAATGTAGTTTGTGATTGGGTAAGTAGGATTGGAGAGCGACCTTGGCAGTATACGGGGATGTGAAGAAGACTAGAGTGACATTTGAGACCTAGTCTAGACCCATTTCTGCCACTACCCCTTAGTATGACCCTGGGGAAATCACCCCCTCTCTTAAAGCATTGATTTCTTCATTTTTAAAATGGGAGAATAACATCTGATTGTTTGCCTCGGGATTGTGGCGAGGATTGAATGAGATACTGCGTCAGGAAAATGACCTGTAAAGTGCAATGCACTTTTCAAATGCAAGAGGATGAAAATTATTGTAGTTGTTCAGATCTACCTAAAATGAAATTTGGGCTTTTTTGACTTTTGAGAAATGACTCATAGCACCAGTCTAACTCAATTATGAAGAAAATGTACGTGACAGGCAAGAGCAGGCCCTGAATCAAGGAAATATCTCCTCTGAACCACTTTCCTCAGAGATGAACATAGAATTGTGACTCATAAAAATGGATACCGTGAGGCACTGTTTATGAAGTTAGCACTAGTTCGGTTCTCAGCTAGAGCTGTTTATTATAACCACCTGGGGGATCTTTTAAAAACTATCATTGCTTCGGTTCCAGCTCAGACCAATTGAATCAGAACCACCAGAGCTGGGACACAGGCATTAGTTTTTAAAAGCTTCCCTGGTGATTTGAATGTGTAGCCAGGGTTGAGAATCACAGATAAAGTGCTCAATCAGAACACGGAGCTTTGTACAATTGAATATTTCTTGTCATGGACAACTGTGGAATAAAACTAGAAGGGAAATTCTTCTATGTTTCCTCCTCATGTTTCCGGAATTACTCTTAATGTAATTCATTTTAAAGTATGAACTTGGAAGAGTGAGAAAGAATATAATCACATTTGACAGCATCAGAAACTTTGAACAGAAGGAATTCTTTAGGTCAAGTGGGAGCATTGCCATTCTGGTTTATTAGGCTTGATAAATGGGACCGGTCAAAAGAGAGATGCTGAGAACAAAGGAATGGGCACTTGGAGGACACCAAGGCAAAAAGAAAATGTATTGCTTAGGGAATGGCCAGAGACTATGAGTCAGCAAGAAAGACTCAGGCGCTTGACGATTACTCAGCAACAATTGGGATGGGCACAGTTAAATTCCTTTGGGGTCCGGTAAGCTTTCTGAGACCTTTTGTCTTTGTTCCATGTCACTGATGACATGGACTCTCATACTTGGGTTCTTGTCTCTCCACAGCAGGGACCACCTTTTTTCTGACGTGGGCTCCAGCTTGGCTGAAGATATGATCAACCTCTCTCACACCGTTTCTGAGGAATGTGGCCAGAAAGCCTCCATCTTTTTAGTATAAGCAAGTTCCTTAAGATGGGGAGTGATCTGCTAAGAGGAGGAACCAGAGTATAATGGTTATACTCTATCACCTAAAATGCTTCATGTTCTGAATCATGAGACATAGGAACTTTGGCTATGTGAAGTGCCATTCTCTGTCTCACAGGTATACAAACAGAGAACTACTTCATACAATTTCCTTTTCCTGAACAGTTCTCACCTACCCCTCCTAATACCCACTAACTCCAAGATCTACTTGGCCATCCTTTGTCAATTAGCGCTAGAGAGTCTTTCTGACAGAGGACTCCATCGCCCTAGCCATCATCTGATGGCCAAGAATCAGATACCTCATCTTGTCCCTTTCAGAACTGGTGCTGGCTCAAAGAACTGAACACACTGGACTGAGACTGTCCAGTCTAAGAGTGCAGAGGCAGCACATAACTCCTTTCTTGCTAAGGGAACTCAGCTTCTCCCACATATCTTTTCTCACAGGACTCTCTCTTGCTGGCTATTATGAAAACCAATGGGATTTGGGAGTGACAGTTCCTTTAAAGTCATCTTTAATGGAGCACGTTTATTAGTAATTCAAAAGAGAACTATAGCTTTATTTTTTCCTGTAGTTTTTACCCTAAAAAATGAAAATTTGATAGATAAGCAGCTATTTTAGGGGTTGTTAAAAAAATGTAGGGTATCATTGGCACTACATTGCTTACGTATGTGCATATTAGCTATTGTTATTTACAAAAATGTCTGGCGCTTTCCTAGGAGATTTAAAAACTGTAAGAAAATGAAACAAACGTCTTTTAAAGTTTCCTATGTTTTTTCTTCTTATCTTCTCTTTTCATTTTTGAAGAAAAGTATAATGGTAACTGGAGGAACGAACCCTCTGGACTTAGGTCATTCTTATCTCTACAGCACTGCTTACTAGTTCCATTTCTGAGTCCCACTCTCCTTTTTTCTATAAAGGACAGAGAAGATAATTGTACCTACCACCCAACGTTAGCGTGAAGTTTCAATGTAGTAATGTCCTTGGACTTCTCAGTAGTTTTAAGTATTTTAAGCAGTCAGATCATCAAATTTATCACATACAATTTATACAATTGTGTCCCTAACATCACAGTGTTTAATTATTGTTAAAAAAAATCCCTTATTTTCTGAGGTTAAAATATATAGTATAGCAATATTACTGTAATAATATGGCTTGGGAAACCATCAGCCAAGATTCCTGAACCCCACTAACCATTTGGTTCCCTTTGAGTAGGGCCTGTGGTTTACTCCTGTTGTCCCCGGAGGTGTGTGTCAGGTATGGTGGTGATGAGATTGCTCCAGAGGGGAGAATCTTGAGTGGCTAACTCTGCTAAGCTGATAATAATTCAGTTTCTTGACAAAGGACAGGGCAGTAAACAGATAGCAGGCATTTCTACTTCTGGCTCTTTCATTTAATTTATAGCCCAGTTCTAAATATATTGTTCCTAATCTTTCTAACTCTTACAGTTCTGAAGGAGGCCTGGCTAACAAGGTGCCATTTCTCTGGATTCAGAATCAGATTCCCGTTCTCCCCCTTTTTTTTTTGATCTGGCAGAAGGTAAAGAGATGAATTCTCAGGTAGGATGGGAGTCACATGCACCCTTTGGGAGGTTTCCAGGTACATTATTTGGCATAAGAAGATTGTCAGCCTAGAAGGGTGTAACCCGATTTGATCTCCAAAGTGTGGTAATTAACCAACCTCTCTTTAATTTTTTAAAAACAGGATATTGTTGCTCAGGTGTGTTACATTTGTGGTCTTATTGGGTGTTCTCCCTAACATCGGTGTTGGTATAAGCCATAGAATCACATCCTCTAATAATGGCCAAGCCTTCTGCCTGCCTTCCTGCCTCTGGGCCATGTAATCTAGACAATGAAGTTGCAAAATGTACTTTACCTAAATATCATTTCTATGTATCACTCAAAAGTTTCAGAGGACATTTTATTTAATGTCATGAATGGAACCTTCATTTTCATGGGGCCCCTTCTGATTTCTTTAAATAGTGAGTTCCTCATCTGTCTTTCACTTCCCATTAGAAAGTGCTGACATTACTTTTAATTTTTTGTATACTTATTACTCTTCGTGACTTCTATAGAGCTCCAAGCTCTTTCTTATTTTTTCTTCCTGTTATGTTGGTTTTGAACATTTACATGGTGTTAGATGTGAACGTGAATTAACCCCAATGATAGGCCTTTAATCTTTTGATAGTGGGGGCTCTAAGATCTTTACACGATGAAGCAGAGAGCTCTGTGGTTTGCCAAAATTGCAATGAGTAAGGAAGAGCTCCTTCCTCCATTCTATTTTCTATTATAGCATTTCCCCCTTCTTGCTCTATGCCACTCGTGAACACAGGATTTTGGGGGACCGAAAATGGCTTCTTATCATCAAAACTTGGGGACCCTTGCTTTCTAGAAAACCCACAAAGGCATAGTTCTGTTCTCTTAAAACTCTCTCCGTTTCTAAAATCCTTGTGATTTAAGAACAAATTTCTTTAAACCTTATCCTACCTTTTTATTCTTTTTTCCATTTCATTCTTAAATGTCAGGATTTACATTTTAAATTCTATTGTAAGTGAGGTTATTATTTTTAGCACTAGTTAATCAGTCTTATTTCCCAACTCCAAAAGAATAGGCTCAGAAAGGAGGCTTTGCTACCTCTTCTTCCCTGATACCACAATGCTCCAAAGCTTCTGAGGTGCGGCTGTTAAAGATAGATGTGTTGGGGGCTATGTGTGCACCTTTGCTTCTCCCTTATCCAGACCCAGAAATCCCAGAAATTCAATGATGACAAGTTGTGATGGTTAATTTTGTGTCAATTTGACTGGGCCATGAGGGGCTCACATATTAGGCCAAACATTCTGAGCGTGTCTATGAGGATATTTCTGGATGAGATTAACATTTAAATTGATAGAGTAAAGCAGACTGCTCTCTCTAATGTGGGTGGGCCTGATCCAATCAGTTGAAGGTCTGAGTGGAACAAAACGGTTGACTCTCTTGCCAGTAAGAAAGAACTCCAGCTTGATTGCTTTGAACTGGGACATTGGTTTTTCTTGCCTTCAAACTTGAATGGAAATATCAGCCTTTCCTGGGTCTCGAGCCTGCCAGCATTCACACTGGAACTACACATTGACTCTCTTTTGTATCTCCAGCTTGCTGACTACAAATCCTGGGACTTGTCAGCCTTCATAATTGTGTGAACCAATTCCTTATAATCTTTCTCCTCCTCTCTCTCTACATCCTATTGGTTATGTTTCTCTGAAGAATACTAATACACAGATGCCTGATTATATGCCTGGATTTAACAAAATCTCTTAATGTGCAAATGGAAATTTTGATTTCTAAATTTTCATGATAAGCACTTTTAGGAGACCATGTCTGTTGGTGTGTAGATCTTGGATCACTTGTTTTAGTATATGGACTTGAATTTGAGACCTAGTTTTTAGCCACCAACTAGCTATGTGATTAGGGGCAAATTACTTCTCTCTGGCTCCATTTTCTTATCCACTGTATGAAGGAATTGTAGTAGGTTATCCCTAATGTCTCTTTAACCTCTAATCTGATGGTTTTTAAAACTAAAATAATTAATATTTATTCAGATCACCTTTATAAATTGAAATCTGAGAGGAGGTTAATGAGGATAAAAGGAAGTACAGGTATCTAGGGAATATGTGGAAACATAGTGTGATATCTTATCTTTTGAAGTATTCTCTTTGTTCTTCCTCTCATCTGCCCTGAACTCGTTATCATCTGGATCAAATAGAATTTGAGATTTGGGCTACAGGTAACTGAAAACACTGGTGCAATTAAGGGTCTGTATCATGTGGCCTCCTGGTTCTGTGTCCTCTGTGTTGGTTCATATGGCTAGGTGGTTGTAGTAGTTTCTTAGGGGCAGGAGAGATGAAGAAAATTCTCTCAAGAGCCCTCAAAAATTTCCTCTTATATTTCATTGGCTGGAATTGGATCACATGCCCTCCTCTAAAGCAGCTACTAATAAGGGGAATAAAGTTATTATCATGGGCTAGATAAGGAATTGACAAACTATAGACTATAGGTCAAATTCAGCCTATGGCCTGTTTTTATATGACCCATCATCTGAAAAAGGTTTTTATTTTTAAGGGTTATAAAAAATTAAAATACAAAACAAAGAATATGTGACAGGGACTTAAACAGTTGAAAAACCTTAAAATATTTACTATCTGGCTCTTTACAGTAAAAGTTTGCTAGTCCTTAGCTTAGATGAATCACTACATACCTCTGGAGATGAGAATGGGGTCAATTGTCCCCTGAGTTGCATGAAGGGCTGGGTTGCATGTCTGGAAAAAAATTGAGTTCTGTTAGAATGAAGAAGGAAGACATGAACATTGGTTGTGTAAGTAGCCAGTTGGGTGTACAACACTACCTTTTCTTAGCCTCTCCACCTCTCTCAGCTGTGAGAGGTAGGTCTGCATGGACAGACTGAAGCATTGGCAATGATCCGTCAAATATAAGCTCTGAAGATTGCATTTCTGAGAATTTATGTTCCCAGATGGAAAGTATTTTGTCTCCAGAATGTTCTGATTTCTACGTTTATAAACAGATTTTCAGGTGACAGTCAGCTCTGCTTTTTCTTCTGGAGATCTGAAGAGAGTATTTTCAGAACATGCACACAGACATGCTCTCTCAGGCACACACGCAAGTATAAATATGCTGACACCTAGAAAGACATATACAGAGGCACCCACCTGAGCTGCTCACGCAGAGACCATTCAAGAAACATCCAAGAAATTAAACTCGTGCACACTATTATCATGGCTTTTAAAGGAAAAAGCTAATTTAAGTACTTGGTTTGGTTTTGGGTAAGCACAGTTTGTATTAGGACTGAGCCTGCATTTAACTGATAATATTTCTAATTAGGCACATGTGCTCTTTTCTGAGTTCCTAGTACTCCACTAAGTATAATTGTTAAATAGCCCCAGAAACAAAGAAGACCCTGTAAATACCCTTTGAGAGTGCTAGTCTTTGAACATTGTTTATGACCCTAGAAAAGTTTGTCTTGGGGATTAGAATTCACAGACACGAAGAGCTGAATACTAATAAGCATTCATTTTCTTTAAGCCTATTATTGACTTTGGTATATCATTTTATATTCTGCAGAGCTTCAAGTTCTTAAAACCAAGGACATCGTCATCACAGCCTCTGCATAGCTGGCCATGAGTAATGAGAGTGAAACAGCCGGGCTATGCCACCAGAAATTCATAGTTGAAATTTATTCTGCATATGATCAGTATGCTGAGCAAGGATGTGGTTTTCCTTGCCCTCTAATAAGACTTTTAAGAGGAAAGTAAATATTAAACACTTTAAAGAGATTGTTTACAAAGCAAAGCAGCTTCTAGCCATTCATTCAACAAATATTTATTTGCTGCGCTTATATGTGGCAGATTCAGATCTAGGCACTGAAGATGCACCAGAAAAAAAGCAGACAAGGATTCCTGCCTTCATAGGATTTATATTGTAAATTTGGGAATTTCAGTATTAATGTTATTAAAGCTATGAGACTGGATAAGATCATCAAGAAAGTGAACACAGATAGCACAGAGATTTCTAAGGACTGAGAACTACTCTGATAATACAGTGTAGAAAAGATGAGGAAGAGATGGGAAAAAAACAAAACAAAACACAAACATCTAGTGAGGATGAAGAAAATCCAAGAGAGTGAGATGTTCTGTAAACCAAGTGAAGTGTTTCAAAGAAGAAAAAATACACAAATGTGTCAGGTGCTAACAGGTTAAGTGTGAGGGCTTAGATTTAGCCACAGAATTTCAGGACATGGAGGTCATTGTTGATCCTGATAAAAGTAGTTTTGATGGAGTGGTATAGAGAAAGAACTTGATTGAAGCATGTTCAAGATAGAGTGAAAAGAGAGAAATAAATGGCAATAACAACAACAACAACAACAACAACAACAATTCATCTCTATGAAGGCAACATTCAGTAAGGATATTACTTATTTGGTCTTTCTGGTTGGTTTATTTTATAATACCAGTATCATAACTACAGTTGAAATATGCAGCCTATTAGATAAAAATATTAGTCTTCAACAACTCTTAAAGTTTGGTTTTGTTTTTTAAACCTGGAATTTTAGAAAAAGATTGTATTAGTTAGGATGTTAATTTGATTGCTATAACAAAAGTCAAAACAGCAGTAGGTCAAACAATATGAAAATTTATCTCTCTCTCTTACTTAATGGTCTGATAAAGGAATTCAAGAGGATCGATGATGTCGGGGTCCTTCTTGCTCTACGATTCTCAACACATGGCTTCCACCTGTGGTCTATGGTGACTGCTCTAACTTTCACCAGGACTTCCACATTCCAACAAACAGAAATAGAGAGAGGGAAGAGGATATTCCTGTCTTTTTAAGGGTTTGGCCTATAAGTTACACATTACTTTCTCTCACTCCCTATTGTCCAGAACCTAGTCACATGGCAACACCTAGGTGCAAGGGTGGCTGAGAATTGTATCTTAGTTATGTGTCCAGCTAAATTTTACTATTACTAAAAATGAAAAAAGGACACGATAATGGGGGAAAATTAGCAATCTCTGTTATAAAGACTGACTGAAAACAAATGAACTGTGACTATGGAATGAAAACTTTATGTATTTTTTTCTATCAGTTAGTTTGAGCATAATTATATTCAAGAAATAATTTAAAATTAAAGTTAAGTTTTTCCCCATTAAGAATAAACCATCAGGTCTTGCTGGTCATTTTCTAAGCTACAATTATTATTTCCTTGTGTATAGCTTGTATTTTGTATCTACCAATTGTGTAAAATTCTTATTTTTTGAAAATACATTTGGTTATGGTATAGTCTATAAAAATACTCACTGCCAGTTATAAAAAGGCACAGCTTCTTTTTATTTTTCTATCTCACTCTGAGATCTTTCTGTTGCTTCTGTCCATTGTTTTTGCTTTAATAGCTCTCTAAAGAACACTTTCAAACCCATTTTATGAGGCCAGTATTACCCTAATAAAAAAAACAGACAAAGATATCATAAGAAAACTGCAGACCAATATCCCTTACAAATAAATATTGTTGCAAAAATCCTTAACAAAATAATAGCAAACTGAATCCACCAGCATATAAAAAGGATTATATACTGGGACTAGATGAGATTTGTCCCAGGAGTGCAAAGTTGGGTCAACATACATAAATCAACCGATGCAGTGTACCATAATAATGGAATAAATGATTGTCTCAGTGGATGCAGAAAAATCATTTGATAACATCTAAAGTCTTTCATGATGAAAACATTTGACACACTAGTAATAAAAGGGAGGTTCCTCAATCTGATAAAGGTCATCTATAAAAAAACTCTAGCTAACATCATATTTAACAGTGAAAGGCTGAAAGCTGTTCTGCAAAGAACAGAAATAAGAAAAGGATATCTCTACTTTCCACTTCTAATTAATATTGTACTGGAAGTCTTAGCTAGAGAAATTAAGAAAGCAAAAGAAATAAAAGCACCCAGATTGGAAAGGAAGGAATAAAACTCTCTCATATGCATATGACATGATCATAGATATATATCAAAACTGAAAGAATCCACAAAACACTATTAGCGCTAATACACAAGGTTGCAAGATAGAAGATGAATATACGAAAATCAGTTGTATCTACTCAAAGCATGATGAAAGTTGGTAGTTTGCTTCTTTTGGAAAATAAATTCACTTTCTAATGGGCATTCAGACTAAGAATGCTCTGCGGAATTACACATGCCCAGGGTACTTCCTATGTAGCACTATGGAACCACCCTCTGCCTGCAGCATCTTAAGCTTTTCTGTTTAATTTCATGCTCACAATGGAATAGTCTAGTGGTTTTCAAATGTCAGACCTAAGAGGAGGAGTACTTTTCTTTGACAAAGTTTTACTTGTCTGAAGTGAGATGAGAAAAACATGATTGATGCAGTGCACTTCTGATTCCATTTAAAGAACTGCTGTTACTTTGAGGATATATTCTTTCTAATTTTTTAGTGTCAAATACATCCTTTCTTTCTCTGAATTTGTCTGGTAGTTTATACTATGATCTTTGTTGTTTTTTTTTTAAAAAGTTTTACTTAGTTTTATTACTTGGGGAAGTGAAAACCTAATGAAGTCCCCCACTGATTAATCAATTTATTTTTGGAAATTTACTTTGTGAGATTAAAGACTCTGGGAACCATATGTGGAAGCTACATTAGACTTGTTTATTGTTTTTAGGGCTCTCTCTTACTTCATCTTTACTATATCTCTACTCCTTTCCAGTCTCATCTTCCTCTTTCTCTTCCTCTTTTTAGTTTATTCTACAAGCTTGTCTCCTCAACTCTTTTTATCTGTGACCAACTCAGAAAATGTTGGAGTGGGAATAATTAGGAAATAGTTAGAAGGATTTGAGATTGCTTAACTTGGAGTCTTTAAATCATTCCGCAGAAATAGAGAAGTTGTAATGCAAAGAGCATGAACTCTAAATATTTTTAGTCATTAAAGTAAGAAGAACTGGGTTAAAATTGTTGAGCATTTGATTGAGCAACAAGAAGGAATTCACGAAATGGAGCAGTTATTAACCTTGGAACAGCCTTCTGAGGTTCGGCTTGGAGTTTCTGTCCCCGTGGAACGTTGGTCAGGCCAATTCACATCTACCCAATTGGTCAGGCCAATTCACATCTACCCAATTTTCAGAAACTGAAGCTCGTCCTGGTAATCTCCAGAGAATCATTCTAGCTATCTAATTACAAAATATTTCGATGACTTACCCCAAATTCCTGCATGATTTTGACATTACTATATGTGCTCTTGAACTTTCCAAGGTTTTAAAAGTTCTATAAATCAGTATTGATCTATGGGCTTAAAAAGTGTGTTTTGACCAATAAAGTGACAAAAAACAAACCAATCACATTTATAGTTTGAACTCCTTGATTTTTAACATCCCAGTGACTTAAATTATTTCACAATTATCTTGTTTGTAATAATAAAAGCTGACGAATCTTCTGCAGGCAAGCCAACAAAAATTTTGGAGAGCCTGAAGTATTCTTTTTCTGTGTCTTCAATATAGTGAAATAAAAAGTTAAATAATTCCTAAATATATTTTGTATCTAAAAAGTTATGTATTTCAGAACACTGGATTTAGAATCTTGCTCTGAATGGCAGTCTTTTGTATTCTTTTTGACTTAAAAAATGTTCTTTAATTCTCTCTTCGTGTGAGGAAAGGAACGAAGGTCCCCAGAGATTGACCGTCTTGCTTAAGGTAATGCAATTAGGATTAGAAACCAGATTCCCTGATTCCTAGCCTAGTGTTCTTTCCATAGTATTGAATTGTCTTCCTCAGAACTTCCGCTCTGAAAAACAAAAAACCCCAAAACAAAAACCTCTAAAAAGAAAGATTCAAGCACAGTTCGAGAAATTGTGGCCTATCTCTGAAAGCCTTTTCATTTTTGATGAAGTAATGCTATCATTTGTTTGAAAAATGGAGCTCTGGCACGCCACCTTTCAACAAATGGTGTATGTGATTAAACTTGCCTGTGTTCACAGACTTGTGACCCGTTGGAGCCTGAGGAACTTTTGAGACTGTCCGATCTAGGAGCTTCCAAATGATTCAAAGCTGCAGAAATCTTTCCTTAAATGAAACTTTCCATGGAAACCCATTTTAGGAAGCAGTTTCAAGTGAGATTTCTCCCACTGAGGTGATGGCAGGAGTTGGGATCTGTCCTACTCCCTCTGTCACTCCTCACCCCCAGGGACCCCTGCCTCCTGTGTTAGAGCATTGGGCTCTGCGGTGAGCGTTTTCAAGACCAAAGTCTTGGTCTTTGGCCCAAGCAATTCTCAAGCAAATTCTTAAGAAAGAATATGCGAAAGGCAACAGTTTGACCCTTGCAAGTCTGAAAAAGATTTTATTTTGCCCTCACAATTCATTAAGATTACGTGAATCGAAAATAATTTTCTTTCATAACTTGAAGGCACATCTCCCTCAGCACAGAAATCTGATGTCATCTGATTTTCTCATTGCTTTTGTGGATAAATATATTTTTCTTCTTTCACTGGACAGTTAGTATCTGATTTTAATTTTTAAATTTTGTTTTGTTACATGCTTGTCTTTAATATTTGTAATTATGTGTATTATGTGTAAACGACACACACACGTACGTTTGTGTATGTGTTTGGATGTGCGCATCTCCTATTGCCCTTAACATGTTAATGTTTCACGTAGTCCTTAATTTTTGAACCTTATTTCACCTCTGGTTCTGCAGAGAAATGATTCACTTTCACAGCAGCCAGTGTTATCAATCCCTCCCCCATTTCTAGAGATGAGAGCTCCCTGCTGTTGCTGCTGCTGCCCTAGAACTCACTTTTGAAAACCACCTGGAGCTTTTAAATAATCTATGTGTTCAGAGACACAAGAAGGGCAGGTGCTAGGAAAATGAGAACAACCTAGAGCTGATTCTGAAGCTAGATTCTTAGCATGGACAATTCTTTCTGTTTCCATATGGTTAATTTGGTTAATTTTATGTGTCAACTCAACTAAGCCCTAAGTGCTAAAATATGTGGACAAACATTATTCTGGTTGTGTCTGTGGGGATGTTTTTGGGCAAGATTGACATTTATACTGATATAATGAATAAAGTAGATGGGGATGTTTCCGGGCAAGATTGACATTTATACTGGTATAATGAATAAAGGAGATGGCCCTCCCTACTGTGAGTGGGCCTTATTCAATCAGTTGAAGACCTGAATGGAACAAAACGTTGACTTTCAGAACTAGGACATTGGCTTTTTCCTGCCTTCACACTTGAACTGAAACATCAGTTCTTCCTGTGTGTAGAACCTGTTGCTGGTCTTTGGACTGTGGGCTCTACTAGTTTTCACATACTTGGACTTATACCGGAGCTACGTCAGCTCTCCTGGGTTTCCAGCTTGCTGACTGCAAATCTTGGGGTTTGTCAGCCTCCATAATTGTATGAGCATATGTATATCACACACACACACACACACACACACACACACACACACACACACACTCACCCTCTGTTGATTTTGTCCCTTCAGAGAACCTGACTAATACAATGGTGTACAAACTGACATTTATCTATATGTTTTAACATTTATTTTGCTTCTTTTAGTGGATTTTTGTTAATTAGTTTAACAAGCATTTTCCTTAAAAATATAAAGAAACAGACTTTGGTTTTTGGTCAGTATATAAGAAGCTTAGAAGTTGCTATTCTAGCCCAACAACAAGTAAAGAGCTGAACAAACTCAGTAGCTCTGCTTAGATTCTTCAAAGAGTTGAGATCAGAGGGCCAACTGTTGTCCCTGAAATTGGAGAGGACAGGCAGATACAGAGAATCATGCCAACTAGAAGCAGAAACCTCTGTAGGAACCAGTGCTGGGTAGAAAAACCTAGACTGTAGTTGATAAATTGCTGGAGGTTCAGTGTGGACAACTGTGAGAATTAAAAACTTTAGGTAGATCCAGTCGTAGGGAGGCCCCTCCATTTTTGCGAGTTTTACCTCCAGGAGCTCTATTAGATCTCACAGTGAATCTTGGAGAAAAATTCTCTTGTGCTTCTGCAGAGGGATGGGAAAAAGAACCATTTGCAAATATGCTGGAGAAACCAGTTTACCTGAGCCTAATCTGATGGGGTTATATCAGAGACCGACCTACCTGGGGGAAGAAAAATCCCCAGCTCCAGTCTGCTCTAGCCTTCCATATGGGGGAACTACCCAACCCTAGTGCCCTCCAGCCATCCCATCCCACCGAAGAGGAGAAAAGAAAAAGTGAGAAGTACTTGAAAGTTTATAGTGCAGGGGAACACTTTACCATTTACATTAGTACTCCCCAAAATGAAATACTTAGGTATAAATCTAATAAAATATGTACAAGAGCTATACAAGGTAACCACGAAACTGATGAACAAAGTCAAAGAAGAGCTAAATAAATGAAGAGATATTCCATATTCATGGATAGATAGACTCAATAGTTCAAGATATTGCTTCTTTCTAACTTGATCTATAGATTCAATGTAATCCCAATCAGCATCTCAGAAATTTATTTTGTAGATATAGACAAACTGATTCTAAAGTTTATATGGAGAGGCGAAAGACCTAGAATAGTCAATTCAGTGTTGAAGGAGAAGAACAGAGTTAAAGGTCTGATGCTACCTGAATTCAAGATTTATTATAAAGCTACAGTAATCATGCCAGTGTGGTACTGGTGAAAGAATAAACATATACAGTCATGTACCACATAACAATGTTTTGGTCAATAATAGACCCTAGATATGATGATGATCCCGTTAGATTATAATAGGGCTGAAAAATTCCTATTGTTTAGTGACGTCATAGCCGTCATAACATCACAGCATAATGCATTATTCATGTGTTTGTTGGTGATGCTGGTGTAAACAAAACTACCACACTGCCAGTTTTATACAATTACAGAACATACAATTACGCACTGTACACAATATTTGATAATGATAATAAATGACTGTTACTGGCTTATGCATTTACTATACTATACTTTTTATCATAATTTTAGAGTGTACTTTCTACCTATAAAAGAAAGATTGCTGTAAAACAATATGCCATGTTACGCAGGCAGCAGCCTCAGGCATCTCATGTTTATCACATCTCTCGATTGCATCATTTTCTCTTGCACTTGATTTAATCTTGTGTTGTTTTGTACAGTAATGTGCTGTACATGCTGTACAGCCTTGTAGCCTAGGAGCAACAAGCTATACCATAGAGCCTAGGTGCATAGTAGGTTATACCACTAGGTTTGTGTAAGTACACCTTGTGATGTTTGTACAACAACAAAGTCACCTAACAACGCATTTCTCAGAAAGTAAACCTATCATTAATCAGCACATGACTGTAGATCAATAGAACAGAACAGAGAGCCCATAAATAGACCCACATAAAGGTAGTTAATGGGTCTTTGACAAAGGAGCAAAGGCAATACATTGATGCAGAATAATTTCTTCAACAAATAATGCTGGAACAATTGGACATTCACATGGAAAAAAATTAATGTAGACATGGACCTTAAACTCTTTACAAAAATTAACTCAAAATGGATCACAGACCTAAATATAAACTATAAAGCTACTAGAAAATAACATAGGAGAAAAGCCTAGATAATCTTGGGTATGGCAGTGACTATTTAGGTACAACATCAAAGGCACAATCTATAAAAAAAATAATTGATTATCTGGTATAGTGAAGATAATGATAGTTGGATTCCTTCATTAAAATTAAGAACTTACGATCTGTGAAAGACAATGTCAAGAGAATGAGAGGACAAACCACAAATGGGGAGAAAATATTTACAAAAGGCACACTTGATATATGACTGTTATCTAAAATATACAAAGAAGTCTTAAAACTGAACAATAAAAAAGTAAACCTGATTTAAGAATGGGGCAAAGATCTGGACAGACACTGCACCAAAGAAGGTATGCAAATGGCAAATAAGTATTTGAAAAGATGTTCAACAACATCTTTCATTAGGGAATTTCAAATTAAAACAATAATGAGATACCACTACGCATTTACTAGAATGGCCTAAATCCAGAACACTGACAACATCAAATGCTATGCTGACAAGAATCTGGAGCAACAAGAACTCCCATTTATTGCTGGTGGGAATGCAAAATGGTACAACCATGTTGGAAGTCCATTTGGCAGTTTCTTACAAAATTAAATATACTCTGACCACATAATCCATCAATTACTTTCCTTGGTATTTACCCAAATGTTCAAAAATAGCCACACAAAAATCAGCACACAGATGTTTACAGTAGTTTTATCCCTAATTGTCCAAACTTGGAAACAACCAAGATGTCTTTCTGTAGATGAGTAGATAAACTGTGCAATACACAGACAATGGAATATTATTCAGTACTAAAAAGAAATGAGCTATCAAGCTTTGAAAAGACATGGAGGAAACGTAAATCAAAATTATGAAGTAAAAGAAGCCAATTTGAAAAGGCTACATACTATGTAATTTCAACTATATAACATTCTAGAAAAGGCAAAACTATGGAGGTAGTAAAAAGATTAGTGGTGCTCAGGGTTAGGGAAGATGGAGGGTTGAATGGCACAGAATGATTTATAGGGCACTGAAACTATTCTATACAATACTACAATGGTTAATACATGTCATTATACATTTGTTAAAATTCATAGAAAGTTTAGCACCAAGAGTGAACCCTATTGCAAACTATGAACTTTCGGTGATAACAATGTGTCAACATAGGTTCATTGATTGTAGCAAGTGTATCACCCTTGTGAGAGATTTTGATGGTGGGGGTGGTGGTTCATGTGTGGGATGGGTTATATGAAAACTCTCTATACTTTTCACTCAATTTTGCTGTGAATGTAAACTTTCTCTAAAAAATGAAATGTGTAAATAATATATACACATACATATACACATTTGGGATAGTATGGGAATTTTAATAGCCATTCACAAATGAGTATGAATTAGTCTTTGTGCATGTGTGTGTGTCTGTGGAGGGGGCGGTGGTGTCACTTTTCTTCTATCAAGTTGGAAAGTGAGCTTTGATTATGGGTAGAGAAAGAAAGAAGATGACAATTTTAGGTCTTAGACGTGATAGCACCGAGACTTGGTAGAGCAGAAATTATTAGGTGGTGGGTAGTAAAGGAGTTAAAATGGCATCAATGTTAATTTTTGCTAATTTAAAAATGGCATCTAGGATTGACCCTATGTCATGTGAAGACACTGTTGTTTTGATGTGTGCGTATACACACACACATATGTAATTTATAATACAATCATTAGCTCATGTAATTTTGTCTTCCTTTCCAACACTTTTGCCTCTTAATTTCTTTTTTTTTGGGGGGTCTTATTGCATTAACCAGAACTTCTAGAATAATGTTGAATAACAGGAAACAATAATTAGATTTCTAGTCTTGTTCCTGACTTTAATTTGAATACATACAGTTTTAATCTTAAATATAATGCTTACTTTTTACTTCTATTAATAGTCCAGGATAAGAAAGATACATCTATGAGAATAAAGTATACTAAGAACTGTTTTTAGAAATGACTTTTGAATGTTATCAAATATCCACTAATTATTTAAATTATTTAATTTTATTTTTTGTACTTTAGTATAAATTTCCTAACTATCTCTACATTTACTTATACACATGCATAATTTTCATAGATGCATAAAGGAGTGATGTGTGTACTTTTTATATCCTTACCGCGTTTTCTCCTATAACCTAGATTAACAAACCTAAGATGTATCTTTCTATGTTTTTTCCATAATGATGTAATTCTTTACATATGTGCATTGCCTATACTGTTTTGGAGTGTGCTTTTCTCATTCATGGAAATGCCTCCAAGTTAAACAGATGTTACATTTTAGTCTTGCCTCTGCTATTGATTAATTGTTTGTCCTTGGGTAGGTTAAGTAATCTTTCTGGTACACATTTCCCCATCTGAACATGAGGATAATTACTCCTTTCTCCCTGGACTATTGTGAGAACCAAATTTTACACATACACACACACACACACACACACACACACACACACACAATCACTAAACATGGAATCTGGAATCTGGCAAATAGTAGGCTCTCAACAAGTTGCTTAATCTCAGGCCCAGCTCAGGGAGGGTGACGCTTTCCTTTTCCCTTTTGGCAGTCATGGTCTTTGGCCTGATAATTTTGTAACTCAGCCAATCCCTGAGAACTTGCCGAAGGGCTGTGAGCGTCCCCTGGGTGTGGTTCGGTTCACAGTGACAGTTCTGGAGCCCTGTGACCTGGTTTTGAATCCATGCCCCATAGCTGTCACTACGTTCATTACTTTGGACAAGTTTCTTAAGCTCTCTGTGCTTCAACTGACTCATGTTTAAGATGGAAATAACAACAGTACCTATCTGTTACATCTATGGTGGGGGTAAATGAAACGGTGCATGTGACGCACTTGGGAGAGTGTCTGGTACACTAAAAGCATTCAACAGGAACAGGCGACTGAAGTGAAAGGGCACAGGCTTTGAAGTCAGTTGGCTGATCTCTGCCATTTGCTGGCTATGTGACTTGGAGTGAGTTTTGATGTTGTCTAACTTCAATCTTCATCTGTAAAATGAGGATAATAATGCCCATCTTAAAGCATTGCTTTGAGAGTAAAATGAAGTAAGGTATGGACAGTGGTGGTATATAGTACATACCCAGTGCAATATGCTTCCTTCTGCCTGGTTTATAGTCCAGTCTGTGGATTGGATGTGTTCGATTGACTGCCCAAGGACTCTGAACATCCTTTATACTTCTCTTGATTCCAAACGTGGGCCTGACAATAAGCTTTTAGAATGTATGTTCTCACTGAGTTAGGGCATGCCTCCTTCCTGGCTCTCCGTTCTCTTCAGGTCGTTCATGACACATCCCAGTGGACGCTGGGGTCATGCTCTGTTCTCAGCAGCCTCCTTTTGTTTCCTTCCTGCTTGTGGGAATATCCGTTTTGCTTCGAGTTACTCATCTTGCTCTGTAGGGTACAGATTTACTGCTGGTCAGGCAAGCTCTTGAGGATGATAAGGTACATTTGCAGTTAAAGGATGTGGGAATGGGACGAAGATGAGCCTGGTGGATGCATATCAAATGCAGCTGGCTTTCTCACCCTCACTGGGATATCCAGTCTTCTAAGAACATCTCAATTTCCTTCTCAAATCTCTGAGGGAGAGCTTTCCAACAAACCCCTCCCCTCCAAGGCAAAGCAAGACAAAAAAATGCACAAGCTGTCATCTCCTTCATTGAAGACACAAAATTCTTTCAAGAGAATAGTTCAAGGGACGGTATCACTACATCAGATACTTTGTCCACCTCTTCTTTTCTTGCTGAGATTTGCTTGCTGCTGATGGCCATACAGGAATTCACCAGAGTAATGCTCTTTGAGCCTGCACTGAAAAGTTTTTTTTTAACCTTGCCCTTTACACTGCATTACGCACACGCCTAAGTAATGAGTTTTGTTTTTTTTTCAGAAAAAGAACAAAAGCGTTTGTACAGTTGTGACTTTTGAGTTAAATATGATTTAGCATCACCCCCTAGTGGCTATATTTGGGAACTGTAGACAGCTTGAGATATAAAAGAATCAAAGAGGGAAATCTATAGAAATATATATTTTTTCTTTTTAACACCTAGTAATATGAGCCACCCCACTACGCCAAGTAAGTTTAATTACATATAAGCATTTTAATCACCTCATTACTTTTTTCCTCTTTTTTTAAGGCAACCCAATTGAACACGCAGAAACAACTGCATCTCTCTGCTTTGGTCTCAAGATTATTGGAATATTCCATTTGGGCCACACTTCTTCCTTTCTCCACTTAAACAACACAACCTTGGGAAGTGGAGCCAAGTTCTATTCTTTTATTAAAAAGGATTCTGTCATTCAGCCACTGGTATGGATATTAATGAACACAATGTATTCTGCATTCAACCACAGGCAGCTCCACTTTGATATCACTTTCTATGCTAAGGATGCCAAGTATTTGTACTATTCGTAAAAAGAATGACCCCAGATGATTACAAAAAGGTCAGATGCTCTGATTTCTTCATCTGGAATTCTAGATAATTAAGAGTTATCTTGTATTCCTTAGATGACTAGGTTTCCCATATTAGGAATCTACTGAGTTTTGTACTTTGCACTAAAGTTGACACAATTTTCTCCCTTTGGTAACTGAATAGGCACATCAGGGTCATTATCAATTATCATAAAATCTGATGATGGATATAATCTTTACAACATAGAACTGATTTTTCAAAAACGATTAAACATTAAAAAGCTGACAAAATGAAACGCTTAAGTAGTTGAGCCAATGGGAGAATATGTGAGTATAATGGAAAGAAAGAGAGAGTGTGATCTGTGTGAATCCCAGTCTCTGCCAGTCGCTAGTTTCTTGAGCCTCAGTTTTCTTACCTGTAAAATGAAACTGCTGGGAGCATTAAATGAGATAATGTGTGTTAAATTCTTAGCGCAGCGTATAGAAGCTCATATAATTGTCAATTCTCTCACTCTATGCCATGTAGAAAAAGAGTAAAGTTAAAACAGAGAGTTTACAGTTGATAAAGCTTGAGCTGTGGGATTTGAATTAATAGAAGCTGTGGCTTAAAAAAAAGCATAGCAGTTGTAAGCTCTGGCTCTGGAATTCTCTCCCTGTGTTCAAATTCTGGACCTGCCACCTAACTTGCCGAGGGACTGTGCAACTTAACAACAACTTTGCTGCTCAGGCTCCTTGGCTGCAAACCAGGCATAATGACAGCATCTACCTTATCATGTTGTTTAGAGATTAAATGATTTAATAGAAGGAAGTGTTTACAAAAGAGTCTGGCATAGAGTAGGTTCTCAATAAATGTTAGTTGTTATTAGGTTTAAAAGGTGAAATGCATCAAAAGGGCCTAGAAAAACCAATCATTAAATTCACATATTTCTGTTATGAACACGCTCTTTTAAGCCACATACTTATTATTTTATGTGTGGTATCCGGCACTGTCCAATACAATACTGTGAGTTACTTAGGTAATTAAAATTTTTATAGTAGCTATGTTAAATAAAAGTAAAAATCAGCAGTAACAAGACATAGTGACATCATGAACTCCCTGATAGGACGCACTAAAAAGGACATTTCTCAGTTGTGATTTTTCTTGCCTCAAAGCTATAACCTCATTCCAATCATGAGAAAACATCATTCAGGAGGAACATTGTGTAAGATAACAGATAAGTACACTTCAAAGGTGTCAAGATCATGAAGGACAAGGAAAGACTGAGGAATTGTCATAGGTTGGAGGAGACTAAGGAAACATGACAACTAAATTTGACGTGATATCTTGGATTGAAACCTAGAACCCAAAAAAGGATGTCAGTGGGAAAAGTGGTGAAATTCGATTACAGATTATAGCCTAGTTAATAGCATTGTATCAATATTAATTCTTTGGTTTTTATCAGTGTACTATGGTTATATAAAATATTAACTTGAGAGAAAACTAGCTGAAGAGTATATGGGAATTCTATGTACTGATGCAACTTTTCGTAAGTCTAAAATTGGTTCAAAATAAAATAATTAAAGAATCAAAAATAAAGAAGTGAATTTAGTTTGAATAATATATTTTATTTAACACACTATATCCAAAATATTATCATTTCGACATGTACTCAGCATAAAATTATTAAGAAGCAATTTTCCATTATTTTGGTACTGTCTTCAAAAATCTGGTGCGTATTTTACACTGACAGTGCATCTCAATTTGAAGTAGCCATTTTCAAGTGCTACTTCAAGGGTTACTCAGTAGCCACGTGTGTCTGGAGGCTGTCATACTGGATAGCACATGAGTAGATACAGTGATGGGTTGTCACCCAGGGGCCCATCCTTGTTAGCACCTCTCTGAGCTCTGCTCCTAGACCTTCCCCTGTAAATTCTTAGAACCTCCAGAGGTAATTAGACCAGAGGACGGGGGCTCAGGTTAACTAAAGTCTGGCAACATTGCTAGTTGGTCTAACGAGAAAGATGTATTAATTTGTAAAGAGCACAGTCCTTTCTAGGGAATGAAAGGCTCACAGTCCCAGTACTTTCTAAAGTGTGGGATAAATACCTCTACTTTTAAGAGGTATGAGAAAAAAATGACTTCAGGGGGTACTTGGACATTTCATTAAATTACATTGATTCACAAAGTGAGAATTTTTTTTTCCCATTTCAATTGTTTCATTCCTTTGATTACACAACGAACAAGTCTTATTTACTGCCCTTATATCTTAGCACCAACCTAACATTTACTAAGCTGAAACTCTTTCTCTGGCTAGAATTTAATGCATTATTTGTTTTTATTTTATTTATATTTGACATCACCTTTTATTTAAGGCAAATAATGACGGGTTTCCATTTAATTAGTGACCTGAAATTTCTTTAAGTTTTAAATAAAAATATAAATATAAGGACAAATTTAGTAAAGGTACAAATATTAAGATAATTGTAGCCCAGGCGGTCCTGGGAAATAGCAAAAACAGAAACATAAACAAAACTAACCCCTCCCCCACCCAAAAACATCCAGTGACTACAAGAATGTTTGAACTTTGTGGAGCTTGTAGATCAAGTCTCAGTTTCAGAGGTACCCAGTTCTAGAAGCCTCTAAGAAAACAATTAAGTGTTCTCAATAAATCGGTTCCCTCTTAAAAAT
>NW_006442484.1:65869694-65886583 GCF_000325575.1 Pteropus alecto
AAAGACTGCTTTTTTCTTACAGTCCTCTCTTCCTGACTTTGCCTCTTCTTCTATCTGACCGGCTACGGTGCAGCATCTGAATTCCTGGGTTTTCAGCTTCCCACGCTATCTTCAAAGGAGACCCACGTATGCATAGGACATTTCCTGGATATTTTTAAATCCCTTTGAGGTTACTTTAACAATCTCTGGAGTCACATTGTGGGCACCTGAAAGATACCATTCTCCATAGAGAGAAACATTTCCCATGGCTTCCTTGGATCAGACGGGTGGGTTTTCCAGGTTATGGTGCTTCTAGAATCCGGTTTGAATAATTTATGTTCTTGAAAGATTAATATTATTGCATCAAATTCTGGGGATAGTTAGGGAAAACCCTGCCAATGTGAAACTAAATATATTTAACAAAATAGTCAATTTGGAAACTATTTGGGCAAAAGTAATTTTTCTTTCTCTTCTACAATTGTTATGGATGGAGTCTGATAGGAAGGAAAGATTCAGTGGAGTTATTCCTAGTGTGAGATAATATAAAAAATCTTTCTGAATAATGTCAAATTCTTCTTTTAGCTTCTTCCATGACTTTTTCCTCTTATATTTCATATTAATCATCTTTTTATATACAGCTATTGAGCACACATAATAAGAAATAGCTTTAAATTTTTACATAATAAGAAATAGCTCTAAAAATATTACAAGTCAAGCAAAAGAAAGTTTGAAGTGATTTTTTTTAAGGGTAATTAAACAATCTCTGCATCTTTAAAACAAAACCCACCAAGAAATCTGCTGCCACAAAACCTTACCACAGGGTAATTAAACAACCTCTGCATCTTCAAAACAAAACCCACCAAGAAATCTGCTGCCACAAAACCTTACCACAAGGCTTATAGGACAACTAGAGATTTGACCAACAAACCCTGCAGGTGACCCCTTGAGTTCACATAGGCACTCCCAGGCCTTCCACTGGCTGTTTTTCTGGCATAAAAGGCAGAGCTGAAACCAGCAGATAAGGGATGAGAACTCCTGAGCTATTTCTCTGCTACCTAAACACCAGTGACAGCTAATACTTATGGAGCAAATAAAACATATTATATATTAGTGGAAGTACCTTTAATTCTCACGACAAACTAACGAGGCAGGTACTGTCACTATCTTCATTTACAGAAGGTAGGAACTTAGAACTTTATTCACTTACCCATGAGTAAGCAGCTAGTAAGACCGGAAGCTTGGATTCAAAGCTGGAAAGCCTGGCTTTGGAAGCCTAGCTCTCTCTCAATTTCTGCACCAGGAGGCTGACCCCTCTGGATGAAGCCCTGCTGCTCCAACAGAGTTTGGAGCCAACAAGAGTCTGTGAAGGGAATCCAGTTTTTGTGTTTTGAAATCAAGTCTTAGTCCACTGGAAAAATTCCCGGGCACTGGGTATAATAAACAGCACATTTAGGAATGCAGCAAAACTTCTAACTTTATATAACTGAAGGAAAAACTCAAACATATAAACTATTGCTAAGAACATGGAGCCTCACTAAATTAAAAATGAACAGCTCTGGAACTTGGAACTAAAATGAGACAGTAACAAATGACTCCATTAACGGGGTTTCTGTCGCATATAATATTCCATTTTTGAGGCTGAGATCTCTAAAACTTTAGCAATTTGTGTTGATTTTTCTTTGTGTTTGTTTTTTAATCAGTTCCATACCCACTTTATGCTTTTACATTTATTTCTAAGGCAATGGGTTCCTAAGCACTAATTTCAATGGGGAATTTTATTACTTTTTAATAATTGCAACAGAAGCAAGGGGTTATCCAGGCAGTATTTATTCCCATAGATAAAATAATAATAATAATAATAATAATAATAATAATAATAATTAATAATAAGATTGTGTGGGCTCTTTCTTTGCTTTGCTCTCCACTGCTATTTAGGTAGACTTTCCCTGTTTATATAGGGCACTGACCAACAATTAACTGAACAGAACAATTCTTAGCAAGCAAATCTTGCAAATTAAGGGGTTTGGGTTAGGTCAGGGTATAGGCTCAGGGAGACCCAGAAGTCTCCCATAAGGCTTTATAAATAACTTCTGTTGCAGTAGCAACACCTAAGGGTGGGTAGGGAACCCACCTCCACCCTCCAGGGATCTTATCTTACCTTATTTTATTTCTTACTCTTCACGTCACTTTAATTTCCATATCTCTTTGTTCAGTATTTCTTGTACAGCATCATTGTACGAGAAGAGATAACATGTGAAGTCCTAAAATGCCAAGTTCTTGCTTAGAAATGTAGCTTTATCCCAATATTTGGTAAGATGGGCAGTAGTCTAACTGTACGTTAATTCCAAAAATAAATAAATAAATAAATAAAAAAGAAGAAGAAGAAGAAAAAGTGCACTGGCAGTTTTGTTGCTCGAAATGACATATAGTGATGGCTAGATTATAAAAGATGGCTATCTCCCCTTAAGATTTATATACATAAGTTGCAGCTTCGTGATGTTAAAATAAGGGACTGATTTGGTTTTCTCGGTCTGGTGGAGGAGGCATTTTTTTTTTTTTTCCCTTCTAGGAGAGAAGTCTTCACTTTAGTAGCGGTGGGAATGGGTATGTTAGTTTGCTAGGGCTGCCTGTTTGGGTGGCTCAAACAACAGAAATTTCTCACAATTCTGGACAAGTCCAAGATCAAGCTGTTGGAAGGAAAGGCTTTTTCTGAGAGCCACGAGGGAAGAATTTGTTCCAGTCCTCTCTTCTTGGCTTTTATTTTAATCAATTTAGTTTTTAGGAACTTTATTTTCCACCGACCTTATTTCCCTTTTCTGTTTAGGGGTGTGTGGAAGAATCGCCTAAGACCACTGAGTGGTTGTTTCTATCCACTCAGTGGCGTGAGCAGTGGGGGCTGCAGACCCGTCTTCAGCGGCAGGGTGAGTGCCTCCGGCATCAGCCAGGAATTGCTGAAGGGGCACAGCGGGCACCTGCGTGCCTTCGAATTCCTCTGCGCGCCTCGGGTTGAGCAGCAGTAAATCTGGGAGCTGGAGCAGTCCATTCACCCTGAAGTTCCTCCCAGGTCACAGCCTTTCCAGCAGCGGCCTGCTCTTCCTTTACGGTCCCTTCAGGATCCCTGCCTAGCGAGAGATCAGGCGTGACCTCCTGTGGGTGCTCACGGGAGTCGGCGCCACGCTGCGCAGGACTTCCGGAGGCCTCGACCATGCGTCCACCCTAGTGACAGTGAGCGCGTGAGCTCCCTTGTCATTGCCCTGATGGCAGTGTTGACACAGTGTCCACACGAAGCAGAGCATCTGTGTGACATGGCATTCGTTGGTAGGCAAGGTTAACATAAGACGCCTCTGTGAGAAGCTGGTGGTTAGCCTCAGGATCAGTAAGGACCAGAAGTGGGGGCTCCTGGGAGGAGCCTGGACCTGGCGGTTCCAGGAGTCCAGTGGCCAGCGATGGGAGTGGTTCTAAAGACGGAGCAAACATTAGCGCAGCCTGCTTGCCGGTATTCCTGAAGGATGTAACGCTGACATCCCACTAGATTTTCAATGGCATAAGCTGTCAGCAGAAGCTTCTCTTAGGTTCTCTTTATGAAGATGCCATAACTTTTCCTTTCGTAGATATATGTTCCATTTGGAAGTCAAGGTTGGTGCCATCTCAGTGGCAAGGACTTTGCAGACCTCCTCCTTCATTTGTAGGTCATTGAGAGCTTATGGACATTGTGAAAACTCTTTTTGTTATGATAGGAACCCAGAGCAATGCCTCCCGGACCCCTTTCTGGTTAGCATGGAAAGGTCTCAGCTTTTAGATGCCTTCCCCCGCCAAATATTAATCTCTTAATCTCCTTATAAGGACAGCAGTCATACCGCCCAGCCAAATGACCTCACGCTACCTTAATTACCTTTTTAAGGGGCTTGTCTCTAAATACAGTCACATTCTGATGTACTTGAGAGTCAAATTTCAACATATGAATTTCAGGATAGACACAATTCAGCCCCTAACCATGGGACCGCATTTATTCCAGGCTGCTTAGCTTTAGAGCTAGCCTTCAAAATTATAAGTTGAAAAAATCTAATTTTGGTACACATAGTCACTGCCCCCCTCCCCCGCCCGCGATCCTTTCTTCATTATGTTGTCACAATCTTCTTTGTCCTTATCAGACTCTGTGCCTCATTGTTCTTTCTCTATCATCAGTACTATCTCTCAAGAAAGAATCTGATATCAATCATTTATATAGTGGAGCAATTTTAAGCCGGGGAAATTCACACATTATGTCTTCTCCATAATAGTGTAATAAAAGGCTTTATTTCCACTTAAAGGAAATACACCCATCAATGAGTAGATCAATAGGTGATGGGTGGGGTGAGATGAAAGCCTTTTCCTGGCCTCACTCCTGAGCTAACAATATGTAGCCAGGCACTTATTAAATTCATCTCTTTACAAAATTTGTCCTTGGATCAATGTGGCACAACCCCTTCTCAAAGGAAATAGGGAATAAACTCAAGCAGGAGGGCCGAGGAAAGTTTAATAAAGAAGCTCTTTAGAAAGGTGTGAGTAGGGTGAAAGAAAACCAGTAAGAGATGGAGAAATATCCCAGGGCGAGCAACAGCAGGAAGCCATTATCACCTCTAGACCTAAAGGTCAAGGAAAGGATATGTTACTGGAATCCAGACAGAGCTGTAGGAGTAGTTCTAGCTGTGAGAGAGGGCTCCCTGACAGAAGCTATGGTTTTGAAGGGAAGTAGCCTAGGGAATAAATACTCAACTTTTCTTTCCTCCTGTCTTATAGTCTCCTGCCAGATCTCACACAGCTGAAAGCTAATGGAAGCCAGAAGTTGAGGGTGTTGAGATGGTCTGTGGGGTCAGCCTCCCAAAGCATAGAGCAGAGTGGGAAAGGTCCTTCTCGCTCCATGTTTCATTTCTTGTTGCATGTTAGGCCTTGGAACAAACAATGAGTGCTGATTCCAGGCTCCCATTTCCCCCCTTCTCTATTTTGAATGATAACATGACTAAGAAAAAACTTCTGTTAATCACTGCCAGTTATTTAGTCTAAAAGTCTGGTTAGACATCCTACCACAATTAATTTTCATACCGAGCCTTAAACATTTATTTTAGCCCTAGTGTCAAGATGAGGGAAGTATTTTCTCATTTGGACAGACCTCTGCTGCTTCTGTTTGCCCAACATTCCTTTTTCTCTTTGCTGGTAATAACACAGCACCTACTTTTGGATTCGTATTAATGGAAGAGAAATGGAAGACATCTATTTTGCTAGCACGAATTATGGCAGAGGCAGGATATTCTTATAGTCAGTAGATTTCTAACATGGCATCCTCCAACAGTAGCCATGGCAGCCTTTATGATCATGATGTAAGTCCAGGGCCTGGGAATTATTGCTGTAAACTAAGCGCAGAATCTGCTTCTCCAGCCCTTCCAAAGCTTTTGCAATATCTGATAACAAATCCTTTTCTAGTTAAACTAAAGAGAATGGGTTCTAGTATCTGCAATTGAGTGCTATCCAGTATATTGACTTTTTTTATTTTGGTACATTGACTTTATCAAACATTGAATTCTTATATACACAAGTGCCTCGTTCTGGATATATATTCTTTTTCATTGAATTGCCTGTCTTTGTGCCAATATAAAATGACCTACTTATTACAACTTTATAATATTTTTAAATATGTGACATACCAAGTATAAAAACATTTTTCTTCTGGATGAACTTTAGTATCACTGACAATTTCATCATGGTCTTCACACTACCTTCATCTTGTTCCTTGGGGATTTTGATTCAATACGGCATTTGAGGAAACTGCTCATCATTTGGGCTGGGGTTCCAGACTGGGCTTCACAGTATCTTGATAATAAACCTAGTAAAACTGTCATAAAATAATTCTAAAAATTTAAGGTGGGGGTTTTAGTAATAAAATATGACATTAATTTTTATGGCTTTATAACTGCATCTGCTAAAACTTTGTTTATATTTTTACATCATTTTTATATCAAATGACATGTAAAGCTAATGTCAAAGAAGTCTGGGTACTTCAGTGCATCTATAATCTGAAGAGGCTGGGTCCAAGATTATTTGTAATTGCATTCTTTTGACATAAAAATGTAAAATCTGGGAGACTGAAATAGAACCATGTCTCTAGGATAAACTTGTCTTTCTGTCAAAAAATATATAAGAGCACTATTCTAAAAGCAAGTATATATGAGTCCTGGTTCTGACTCTGGACTAGCTAATTGGGGCAGAGCATTTCACTTCTCTGAAATTCAGGTTTTCACTCTTACAACATAGGAATAATACATGTTCTGTGCAAGTTTTTTTTTTAACCCATAATGTATGTGTAGGTATTGTGTAAACTGTACCATGCCATACAAATGTGAATTAATATATTTTCTGTCTTTTATTATTTATTTTTTTTACTTAACTTAATCATCAGAGTTTTCTTTTCTATGTTCTCCATCAAACTTTTCAGCCATCTCTGATTTTTCTTGACTTATCATGAGCTACCCATTTGCCTGTCTTGCCTGTCTTGGTTCTCATTGCTCATATTTATTCCTGTTGAATCGCACTAGACTTTCTGAGATCCTTGCCCCTTTTCTCAATAGTTCAGTACTCAAGAATGGAGAAAACTCTTGTTTCATGTTAATTTCTTATAGCCACTAAAGTCACCTCAAGACATGAAATAGTGATTAAGAAATAAAAGTGAACATTGATAGAAAGTAGGAGATTAGTTTTATACCTGTTAAACTTTGACTTTTAAAATGGTTTATGAAAGCTATGAATTATGAAGTTGTAGGATGCTCTTAAGATTCAGAAGCAGTAATAGAAGTCTGGGTACTCAATACTGTATTGAATCAAAATCTCGATGGAATTTGGGGTGGGGAGGTTGGACAAGGAGAACTTGTAAAAATTTGACAATGATTCTCATGTTCACATGACAACGGATATTTAAAAAAAAAAAACAAATCAGAGGCCTTGCCTGGTTAAAATTTAATGTTCGTTATTAAGCTTTTTCAATTACCTTTGTCCTTTGTGCTTTAAGTATTCTGCTTCCTCCTGAGTAAGGTAATTTTATAAAACTTTTATAAAAGAAAAATTAATTTCTTTATTAAAAATTTCTTTTTAATAAAGAAAAACTTTTATAAAAGAAAAATAGTATGTGTGTGAATCACACACACATACTATGTTTGTTTATTCCTAGAGACATGGTTTTCATGTTATGAAAATGATATATGGTCATAGAAGAACATTTCAAAAGTTCAGAAAAACACAAAGGAAAAATAATAATTTATAATACTATCAAATTAATGAGCAAATTAATATTCTGGTGCCTATCCTTTGAATTTTTTTCCATGTATGGTTTCTATGTATGGTTATTATACATATTTTTGTTTTTAAATTTTTACATAAATATTTAAACATTAAGCTCATATATATGGAATACATGTAACTTGCTTTTTACACTTATTTATCATGAACACTTTCTCATGATTCCATGATCCATGTCTTGTATATCTGGCAATTATATTTTTGACAGTATTGAAGTCTGTTGGATGTAGTTTTTCCTTTCATTTCTCTCTCTCTCTTTATTTATTTTGGCTTAAAAGATGAACATTTATTTTCTTCCTCTTTAAAAGAAAAAGCAGATTTTCAGTTTATACCAGTAGGTGTCATCCATTCACACAAAGCTCACCCAAGAAACCTAATCATTTGATTTAACCTCTGTGATACCTACCATATTCCAGTACTGTATTGTAGCTGATCTGAGATGCTTGGTAAAGGGAAGTTAGGTTTTAAACAGAAATTGGAGAAGGTGCTACCTTTGCCCTTAAGGTGATTGCAAAGAAAGAAAAAAAGAGAGAGCAGTTTTGAAATAAATTTCATAGGCTTGGAGTTATCATTATATATTCTAAAAATACATCAATTACTGAGAGGTTACTGAAATTGTAGTCTGAATAGGCACCCGAAGAAGGTTGATGAAACTATTATGTTTTTCTGTAAAAGGCTCACCAATTTTAGTCCCACTTATAAAAATTCAAGATGAGTCAAAATGAGATATTTTTAAAATATTAAAGCATTATTAAAAAGTCTTGAAATATTAAGCCAATGAAATTTGATTATAATAAATAGATTTTTTGGTATCATGTGCTAGTTCTTAAGAGCTTTCATATGCATTCCATTTTGGTCTGCACGAGAGTTCTCTGATGTTACAAATGAATAAATTTCTGTTTAGAGAAGGCCTGGGCCTTGCTTAGGGCCACACAGCTGAGAAATGATGAAACCAGGTCTAGAACAAGAATCTTCTGACTTTATATATGTATGCATATATGTGTACTGCCAAATGAGTGTTTTTCTTTGAAGCAGAGGTTAAACATTGATAGTCTATGGACCAAACTAGATCTTCAGATACATTTTGTTTGCCTCCTAGGGTGTTGGTTTTACACTGTATGTAAAATTTTTTAATAACATAATTTTTAATATTGGGACATTTCCCACTAAGACTAGACTTTCATATTTATTTGGAAAAAAATCAGAAGATATGGCTGTATTGGATTCCTATTCCCTTGTGGCAAGGTACAGCTGGATCTGATTGTCTTCTTGACCTGTGTGCCCACTAATTTGCCCCAGTTTCCACCACCCTTTATTGCCTTATACCAGGTCTACTTCATTCATTTGTTCTATCTGTATGGACCCTATATGCAGATAAGTTTGTAGGTCTTTTTTTGAGTTTTATCTTTTAGAAAGATTATGTACTCATTTCAACAATGCTGTTGTGGTTCAAAACATTTTTTGAATAGCTTTCAGAATCTGGTTAAGGGTCACAAAGGAAAAGCGGTGTTGGTATTTTAGCCAATTTATTTTTTAATTAACAAGTGGCATAATCTGCTTGATCACTCAGGAGGAGTATATAGAATAAGGAAAGCAGAGGATTGAAGCTCAAGCTCTGGGAAATACCAATATCAATGTTTAGGAAAAGAAAAGAATAATTAAAACTGGCAGAAAAATCCAAGCTAGAAGAAGTCTGAGAGATGGGAGTTAAAAAGAAGAGATCAGTGATTCTGACCATACATGGGGACCACAGAGGAGTTTCAGCAAAGTGTTATTTGACATCAGGAGGGTAACGATTTTCTTCTGAGAGGTTTTAAATTCAACACAGAATAAACCAGAGAAGAGACATGCAAAGTAACCTGAATTAGGCAGAATGTCTCTTAGTTTTGATAACTCAGTAAGGAATGGATGGCACAGTTTCAAGATAAAGCATAACATAAAGAAAGTATAGCAACAAATGATTCAGAGAGGTCAAGGAATGAAAAAATAGAGAGTGTAGGTGGGAGTTTGCAATGTGGAGTTCATGGCTGGGCTTTGGGAAAGCAGCTTCAACAGAATGTTAAAGACAGAAACCAATCTACGGTAGATTGAGGAATATATAGAAAGTACCGAAGGGTCAGACTAAGTGTGAACTTTTCGTTACTAAGAAAGAAGAGAGAAAAGTAGATGGCATGAGTTACAGGGTCTGAGGAAATATGTTTGCATGTTCTAATGATTGGAGAGATTCTAGCATGTTTATAAATGAAGGGAAGGAGCTGTAGGAAGGCAGTCCAGAAACAGAAGACATGACCGAAGGATCCAAAACCTTGGAGAGGCTAGAGGGAATGGGATCCAGGGAGGTGCTTTATGATGTTTTGAGCAATGGCACCATCATCGGAATGAAAGCCTTGCTGCCAATGTAACTAAGTTGGGGTGTTTCTGTTGAAAATATGAACCACATCCTTTATAGTCACATCTTACACTGTGATTTTTTTCACTGTTCTTGGAAATGTGCAATTAGTTTCTGGGCTTTATGAATTAATTAACAACTTTTAAATGAGAAAATATTATTTGGCTGTTAGACTGTTCTTTTGTTTGATGCTTAAGGATGGAAAAATGGTCAGATTAGAGATAAATCAGGATGATTATTATATTTATTGAATTGATTTCAATTATTATATTATATTTATTGAATTGATTTCAAGGTAAACTACAGACACATCTTGATGGTTTTCTGCCCTCGCATTATGATGCAAAGAGCAAAGTGTTAATTGGTGATTGTTCCTGAGGTAGTATAGGTCCTTCAAAAGTCAAAGATTCTTCAAACACTCATTCATTCAAGAAATAGTTATGGAGCATCTACTGTGCTCCAGGCACTGTGTTGAGTATTGCAGATATGGCTGCAAAGAAGGCATCTTTAGTCTTTGTTTTGATAGTGCTCACAGTCCAGCAGGGGCTGCAAGAAAGCAAACAGACCATTACAATAGCATGCTGAATTCTAGAGTGAGAGATACAGAGGGGCCCTAGGAGGATGCAAGAAAGCCACCTAACGAACACTAGTTATGGAAGTGGTTGGTAGTGAGTGAATGGGTCAGGAAAGACTCCTTTGATGAATTGACGGGCGTGTAAGCAAATGTTTGAAGAATGGTAAGATTTCTGAAGAAGAAGGGAGGCTGGGGTGGTGAGGAGGGGAAGTGGGGACCAGAAAAGGGCTCCTGGAGGAAGAATTAGCTTGGAGAATTTGGAGAACACCATGTCATTCAATGTGGCTGAAGCATTCAGTGTTATAGGAAGAAAGAACAACTCTGTCAAGAGATGAGGCTGAATTGGAGGCCTATTGTAAAGGGTCTTATAAGGAGTTTGGGCCTAATCTTCAACTGACAGGAATCCAGTGGAGGATGCTAAGCAGGGGAACGTAGATGAATTAGATTTACATTTTACAAAGATTGTGGTGTGGAGATGGATTGAAATGGACAAGAGTGGGGACAGAAAGACCAGGAGAGAGATGCTGGAGTCCTGCTGTAAGGCAGCGACCCGGGCAAGAGAGGGAGAAAAAGAAGATGTGGCAGACAGCTAGGAAGCAGAACTAGAGGGCTTATTGGTGAATTAGTGGAGAGCGAAATGGGCTGACACAGATTCCTGGCAGGTTAAGTGACTAGATGGAGATGCCCCCTCAATAATGAAGGGAACATAGGAGGAGAAAGAATTTTGATTAGGAAGAATCCTTCTCTCTCAATGCTTTTTTTATTTCAGATTGGCAAGCTAAATCAGATGAAACATAGATACTTTTCGGGTGCTTTTTAAGTTCCCAAAGCCATTGAGTTCCATTGTTTGAACTCAATGGCTTTGATGTGTGGGCCCCCCAAACATGCAAATGCTGCATTTAGTAAGTTAAAGCAAAGCAAAGGAAAATCATTTACCTGTAGATCTTAAAGCAAGTGTTGCAGCATCATGAACTCTGGTGCCTGCAAGACAAGTAATATAAACATTCTACTTTTAATGTAACAGACTTTCCATTCCCCACCCTCATCCCAGGCATCTGCACATACAAATCAAAACCTTCTTAAGTCATGGAATGAAAAAAATAATAATAAATAAAAAATAAAAGCAAATGAAAAGTGCTTCCTGTGTGGTGAATGGAAATTTTTGCCCAGTTTATTTTCCGAGCACATGAAAAGTAGTTCTGAATATTTAAAACCACAAGTATTCTTTGTTGTGTAATTTTCTCCTCTTGAGACAGAAACATAGCACCTAAATTTTATTAGGAAATCTCTTTTGCATTCAAGTATTTTGGAACTTCATCTAGGACCTAAGTACCCTTCTTCCACAGAAATATGAGGCCAAAAAATCATGGTACCAATAATTTCTGGCCAAATGAATGAAGACTAGCATGTGAATGTAGAGTGGTAATTACGAGTGTGGAATTCAGAGTTTCATTGTTTGGGTTTGACCTGGCTTCATCACTTATTGGCTGTGTGATCCCGGGCAAACTATTTAATCTCTCTCTCAGTTTCTTCATCTGTGAAATGGGAACTACTCATAGAGTAGTTGTGAGAAATGAATGAGATAATCCATATGAGGCACGGTGTCTGTCACGTAGTATGTGCTCAATAAATATCATTATTAGATTCCCGTCCTATTTTCCTCCACATACTTGCAACTGATCTCTAGAATTTGTGGCAGTTCTTATCAAATGAAGTAAAAGCTCTTCGTACTATACTTAGTTCTATAGCTAGGCCACCAAAATGTTAGAAAAAGTCAATTATTCTCCACTTCCTGTCTCTGCTGGAAAAGGACTCCAATACATGGATGGTGCATATGGAAGCATTTCTTCTTGGTGTTGTCAGGGGCTCAGTGGAAGGGAAAGGAAGGAAATCAGGGTAGCAGGTTCCTAGGGGTCCTGGTGGCTCAATCTATACTTCTTGAGCTAGCTTAATACCTCAAATAGCTTCTTCCACACACACTATTGAGGCCCATGAACCCTAAAGAAATGTACCTGGAGAAACCTCAGCCACTTAGGGAAATCACTACAGGATCAGCCTCCTTCCTTGACTTTGGAACCCCCTGGCTCTGGGCCTGTACCCCTCATTGCTATTTTATAGCTTGAAACCTAGATTCTTCTTCGGAGCCTGGACATTTTGGACTGACCTTGGTTGCCCTGCCCAACTGATTTCACGGCTGATAGTTGGTCTTGCCCTGTTACTACTCAGAAACCCAGCCCAGATCCAGCATCCTGGAAGCTGGTTCAGACCTCTGGGTGGTATTCTCAGAAGCCTTGTCATGAATGGTTTCACCTACTTGGTTAAGACTGAGGACTCTGGAGCCAGACTCTCCAAATCTAGCACTGCCACTTACTAACCATATGACTTGGGCCAGCTAGTGTACACTCTTTGCCTCAGTTTTCCTTATCTGTAAAATGGGAGATTAGTAGTCCCCATCTCATAGAATGGTTAAATGGATTAATACATGTATAAGACATAATGTAAATATATATATACAAATAGTCCACTTAAATACATGTGAAACAATATAAATGTAATAAATAGTATTAGCTATATTCATATTATATTTTATATGCATCAAATATATTTTATATATTATTTTCCATTTAATTGTATGTAAGTTTTATATTAATAAGTATTATTTTATATAAAACACATGTATGTATAAATAAAATTATTTATATTCTTACTACTGTTGTCATTATTGTTTGCTCTCTCTCTGCACAGGTAGAGAGATCATGGGTAAGCTTTTCAAATTTCTTGCTTTCATCTACAGCTATAGGTACAGAATTCCTGATTTTCACAGATTCCACTGTAATATGCAGTGCAGGGCTTGAATCTGATTAAAACTGACTCTATCATTTGGAAAATTATAATTAACAATGAATGTTGTATAAATATTATTTATTGATTTCTTATGTTATTCCTCTTTCAGATATCTTTATTTCAATGTCTGTAATAACTTCGCTTATATCTTGTCCTGTTTCAAAGGCTCGCTATCTTTTGAACAGATAGCATAAGACAGAAATGTGTCAAAATATATATTTTTCATCACATGATTTTTAGAGCCTGTTATTCCCAATACTTTTGACTTAGAGAGGTAGAGTGGTTCTGAAGAGAATAACATTGTCTCTTGCACTTGTTCTATTGGAACTAGGTTGAGGGTAATGTTCTCCTTCCTGTGTTCTTCAAATCTTCGGTAATTCACGAATTTTGCTTAACTGCTCCCCCCACCCCACCATATAGCCACCAATACCAATTAAAAGACAGCTCATTGTCATGATGTCATATCACATTTAGCCACAAAACCCACTTCCTTTCCAGCAATAGAAAACAACTGAGAACATGAATTCACTGTCATTTTTGACAGAGGATTTTATCTGTTCTGGAAAACATGAAGTCGGACCTTTGGTATTTCTTTCTCTTCTGCTTCCAAGTTGAATTGCTAACAGGTAAGTGGCCTATTGAATATTTTTTATTAAGTTATAATTCAAGCAAATGTTAAGAAAAGTTAAAGGTAGAAATTTTAGGCATAAAATAGAAAGTTTTTTTTTTTGTTTGTTTGTTTTTTTTTAAGTAAGAACAATTGCATAAAAGCCCAGGGAAATGGCTAAGGGTATTTCGTCACCCATGTCACTGTCGATGGCATTGAGTTTATACTGCTTCCTTTGATATTGTGTTTAAGAAGAAGGAAAATATTTCCTTAGAACATTAAAATTTTAAATTATCTACTTAGAGTTACCTGTTAGTAGTTAAAGTAGAAGAGCGGCTCAATGTTCTCAGAGAAAGATGAAAGGTAAAAGACTTGTGTCAACAGAATGAAAATTAAAAGGATTGCCCCTGTGAGAATGCGTATAAAGGAATAACTTCGCAAACTAAAACGAAGTTTTATTTCTGAAGGAGAAAATAAAATGGAAGGGCTTTGAAAAGAGGATTTTGTTTTTAATTTTATCTGGGTGGTCTGTTGTCAGAAATGCCCAGGCCTCCACAGAGTTTTCCTTCACAAAGTGTCAGAGTTCCTTTAACAGGCCAAGGAGTAGCGGATGATGTAAAACCATTTCCCATCCCCTGTAGACCTTTAAAAGATCCTCTGTTCTTTCTCTTAGATGGTATATATGACTCTATTTGAACAATTTAAATAATGTTACTTACAGCTAAATTAATATATATATTTCTACTGCTTCTTACTCTATATATTTTATTTAGCATTATATTTATTTTACCTTTACCTCTGAGCCATGTTCTTGAGGCTTGGGGAAAGTGAAGTGAAATTATATTAAACTGGGAAATTCCATTAACACTAAAAGTAAAATCAGAACTTTTATTAGGTATACTCTTATCTAGAAATAAATTTTTAAGTGGTACTAAGAAATAGATTACTTTCTGTCTCCAAAAAATAAAAATTGAAGCAGATCGGTCAAATGTTTAATCTTGTGGTAGCTCAAGGTGTCTCAAGCTAAGTAAAGAGGAATGAGAAATTAGGGTCGACTTATAAATCCCAAGGGCAATTTGGGACTTCTTGCTTGTTTACCAATGCGTTTTCTACAACCTAATGGAATTCTTTCACAGCCTAAACAACAAATATATAGCTTTGGAATTGATATTCTTTCAATCACTCATTCACTCATCCATTTATTCATATAGCACCTAGCACTTGCCACGCAGAAGGTAATGTGCTAGCTGCTGTATATACAATGATGAGCAAAACCAGGTCAGGTCCTGCTCTCAAGAAGCTAATTGAATGCTTGGGAGAAAGACATTAATCAAATATTCCCACGAATTAATGATAATTACAAGTAGAACTGAATTCTATCAGAGAATGTAATGAAGAAGCCTGTCCAGAGTGGGTGTGGAAGAGGGGTTAGGGAGTGTGGTTCATTGAAGTCTTTTCTGTGAAAGTGGCATTTAAATTGATATTTGAAGAACAATTGGGGTAAATGAGAAGAATGTCGTGAGGGCGGGGAAAAGTCTTCCGTAACAGGAGAAGAGTAAGTACAAAGGACCTGTGGTAGGAGGGAATAAAGTAAGGCCAGAGAACTAGAAGAAGGCAGATTTGCCCAAGCAAAGGAAAATGTTGGGGATGGTGCAAGATGAGGTTGGGAAGGAAAGCAGAGGCCAGACCATTCAGACTGCGTGGGCCATGGAAGGGTTTTGTATTTTCTTCCGATAACAATGGTACAAGTCCATTGAAGGGTTTGTTGGTACTGCTAAAAAGCATCCCGATATGCCAAACCCATCTGGGCACTTTCAGCGATATAGTGCTCAGGAGATTTGAATTAGCAATAGTGTTATTTCTATGGAAGGATATATCCAACCTAGGTAGAATTATTTTAAGTTGCCAGTCTTAACTGATGAATAAATTGTATTTCTAGAATGATAGTCATCTTAGTTTTTAAAGGAATAAAACCAGTGTTCGCTCTCATCACACAGAAAACCATGCCATGTGACAAGCTATTTTCCTGTTTGACAGGTAGCAAAACCGAGGCATGAATGGCTAAATGGTGATAGTAAATATGCTAACAATCTTCATATTTAAAATATCATCACGATGCATTTATTCAGCAACTATTGTTTTTAAAAGCTCTAAATGCAAAGTACAGAGCCAAACCAAAGTAAACTAAGCACTTGCAGGTCGTTTCTGTTGGGATGTTTTTAATTCTCTCAACTGTGTAACTCTCATCCCTCAAAGAGGTAGGTATTCTAACTTTTGGTTAATATTTGAAGACTCTCAAACCAGAAAAGACTAGGTTATTTGTTACATAGTATTTAGTCGCAGAACTAAGATTAGAATTCAAATGTGTCTGAATCTGATATCCACATTCTCTCCACATACACCTTGTTGAAGGAGCAGAGGTATAAATCTCAAAGGAGAGAAATTCTCATCAGTTTTATCATTTGGTTGGTGAGTTAAGATGTTGGAAATTTTGGTGATTCCCAGTTTTCTACTGGTCTCAATGTAATAAAATTGTCTTCTTTTAATGATTTTGAAACAATAGGAGGCTCCTCATTATAAAAGGATCTGGGAAAAATGTGAACCTCTAACTGCACTGAGAAGATGCTCTTTCTATACCATATGGTCATTGGGGACCATGCAGGTGACCTCATGAATTCTGGTTTTAGAAAGCCCACTTTGAAAGCTGTGGAAGGGGAATGATTGATGTCAGGTGGTGCATTTTGCATCATGTGTTCTGAGAGGAAGCTGGAAGGATGATCCTCAGGCTCATTTTGAGCTATGCTTTTGTCACCAAGGCATTGAAACAGTGATTCCTGAATTCCATCCTCTCAGGAAAAACAGGCCTTTGGCATCTCCAGCACCTGCTTTTCTGCAGAGCTCAGAGAGAAGTCTGTGGAGCTGAGCTGATCTTTGAACCACTCCTAGCACCCACTTTCAGTATTCATATTGGGTTTTTAAAAAATTCAGATTGTCAATCCCTTCTTTTGATAGATGAATTCAGGCCATTTTCATTCAGCATGATAAGCCTATGTTGATTTTATTCCTTCAATATTATGTTTATTTTTGTTTATTTTTCTCTGTTGTGTGAGTGTTTTTTTTTTTTTCTCTCTATTTTTGTTGATATGATGACGTTTCTGTTAACTACACTC
>NW_006442484.1:65886624-65903818 GCF_000325575.1 Pteropus alecto
ACTACATTTCTTAGACTAAGGCATGATCATGTCAGAGCATCTTAATTGAACATCTATTTATTTATTATTATATTAAAGTACATGATGACATGCCATTGCCTGATGTACCTATCCCTTTTCCTCCACCATGAGAATTTTGGAATGTTCTTCCCTTTCCATTCTCATGCTGCCCCATTAGTGAGACCCTCCCCCCCACACGGGTTTTATTGAAATAACTGAAAACTTGTGGTTGCAGATCATTGCTAAGTTTCCTCTTATAGTATTTATCTTCTAATTCAAGAATAATTTCTTTACATTTAACTCATCTATTTTCAGTGACAGCATCCACATCGTCATCTGTTCTTTTCTTGTGATCTATGTTCTGATTCAACGATCAGAAGCTTTCCATTATTTTCTTCAATTACCCTGGACTCTCTAAAGTCCAGCATGAGTAAATATGTCTTTCTTTTACTCTGACGGGTTACTAGTATCTTTCCTGGGGCTAGGATTCCTGGACTGCAATCTTTTCTCTTAGTAGTCTGTGAATATTCACCCTCTCTCTGCTGGCTTCAAGGGTTGTGGGTAAAGAGTTCCATGCCAATCTGGTTCTCATTTCTTTGTAAGCAACTTAAAAATTATTTAAAATCTTATAATCTGTTCATTTTGATATTGAAATTCAAAAATTCCAGCAGGATATGCCTGGTTCTATGATTGTTTTTATTAACATTACTTGTGACTGGATGAGTCTTTTCAACAGCCTTAAGTGTTGTTGTTCTTTTATTTCGGGGATATTTTTCTCTTTGTAATTTAATTAATCATATTCTTTTTTTCTTTCTTTCCCCCTTCTTTCTGGAAATGCCTATTGTCCTCATGTAAGGTCTGGAGTTCCTTATTTTTTCATCATTAGTGAACAAAATGGATTTCATAACTTGCCACTGCCGTTAACAACTCCCTTAGATGAAATGGAATATTATAGTTTTTAAATTATTCCTATGTCTTGATAGAAACCAGAATGTAGGTGTGTAGGGAGGACTTAAATTCACATCTTAGCCTTGCTCACTGTGAGATCTAGAGACATGTTTGACTTAAAAAAAAATGGCCTCACTATTCACAGTTGTAAACTAAACAAAACCCACAACTCGTGCAACTGACATACCCAGGGATATAAAATTTATATGTAAAAAGATTTATTGGGCATTGCAAATTAAAAAATAACTTTAAAAAAAGCATTCGTAACCTTCGATACTCAAAGAAAAGGCTACATTTATTCCATAAAGAGCATTTCTGTTACTGCAATTCTAATAAATAGAGTCTATCAAATGGCACTTTTTGGTCATTCTAAGTAAAATAAGAATTTTAGCATTCGAAACTTTCTTGTAAAAGTTCAAAATTATATTTTGGAAAGTGGAACTTAAGTATAGAGAGAATATGTAACACAAATGAAAGCTGTTAGTCACAAACAATTTTTTTCAACTGGTTTGGCCTGTAAGGTTTATTAAAACAGATGAAGAATTGTAAATTTAAGAGAGTCAGAAAGTAGGAATATGAACCTCCTCTGAGTCATGCATAACATAGGGATGCCTATATCTACTTTGCACGAGGAAAAGCCAAGAAGAAACAGGTTGTCCTTAAGAAAGAAGGCAGACTCAAGAGTTTTGATTTAGTCAACCACTAGTTCTGATAGAATCTTATGTCTCAGCCATGTTGACATAGACATGGCACTTTCAACACGCAATCAAAGATTATTTAACTTTTTTGAATTTGAGAAATCACACTTTTAACAGACAATATTTATATTCTCCCAGGGCTCTGCACCAAAATATCCATTCATGAAAAACAATAACAACAACAATAAAAACAAAACCACAATTAAAAGTTCTGTTCATTTTATACTATCTAGGTTTAAAGCAAAAATCTCATAACAGTATATATTTGTACTTATTTAATTATGATAAAAGTTTCTTGAATATGTGAATCCATATATTTACATTTCTATGGGTAGATAACATACAGAATGATTATTAAGAATTTAGAACCTGTCAGAGCAAGGACCCAGACTTTGTTGTGGGTTCAAATACACAGGGCAGCTCAATATATAATGGTTAATAAATTAGAATGTCTAGGCAAATGAGTGTACCAGGCACATGTAATTTTCTTCTAAAAAATTCTTTTGTATATTTTTTGGTATGTAATAATCCTTTCAATCACTTTATACATATGTGGCATGAATGTGAATGCTGCTTTAAGTGTTTGAGACAATTATGTACCCAATACATCTTGAAGGAAAAGAAATATCTGAAAATAACTTTCAAATCTAGCTTAATGCACGAAGAAGCTCTTTAAGAGTGTGGAATTTGGTCTCAGGTTATCTAGCTTCAAATTATGGCTCCACCACATATGGGCTTTACAACCTTGGGCCAGTTATTCAAACCTCAGTTTCTTTATCTGTAAAATAGGGATAAAAATAGTAAATTTGACTTAAAAGGTTGTTATGACCATCAAATGATACATTACATAGAGTGTGTTTAACACAGTACTCAATACATAAGGAGCACTCCACAATTATAGGTTACTGTTGTTATTTTTTTGGAAACATTTGAAAGCTTAGATATTTATATAATCTCCAGACCTATTGGGCTTCAGACAATTAGCTGAAAATCATTCAGTTTGAGTTCTTGCCTTTGGACTGGGAAGCAAATATTCTCCAACATCCGATAAATAGGACCCTTTGCTGTGCTTTTCTTGCTCTTCTCCTTGGCTCATTACAGGACATTTACCAGCCATGCTCAGTCTCTATATTCTTCTGTGCATTCATTTACTTAATGTTGTTGAGCTTCTAATAGATTCCGGGTGCTCGGCTCATTTAGGGGACTATGATGCAGTCCTTATTTTTGTGAAGTTCATGATTAAATGAGAAAGGTAGACAAAAATAATTATGCTCTAAGCTTATGTGCATTATAAATATATTGGTGAAACAAAGTATTATTGAGAACATGGAGATAGAAGTCATTGTTGGGAGAGGGGTCTCAGGGACCAATTAAAATGATTTTTAAAGAATGAATGAGGGTTTTTAGGCAGATAAAGGGGCAATAGGATATTCTAGTCTATGGAAATGGAAGTAACAATATGAAAAGAATGAGCAAAAAGTTCAGAGTGACTTGAACATATGGTCCATGAGATTGTGAAAGGATTTTGTGTCATGCCAAAAAATTGATTTTTTTTTTTTTACCTCCTAAGCAACAATGTAATGAAACCTTTTAAGCAGGGAGCAAATACTTTTTAGAAATACAATTTGGGAGCAGCCTAGAGAAGGGACTCAGAGGGGTGGGACTGCTGCTGAGACCAGTCAAGAAGATGTTCCACAAATGAGGGAAGACATGACAAAATTCTGGATTGGCAATGAGAGTGGAGAAAAGCAATTGGATTCGAGAGATATCCTTGAGCTAGAGTCAACTGGACTTAGTGACTATGGGATCAGGAGAATGAGAGAGGGATAAATGAGGGAGACTCGGAGGTTCTGAGACTCGTACTACTGACTCCCTTAAAGGATGAGGTTTGGGTTTGTGAGTGAATATCGAATTCAATTTGGAAATGTTACTCTTGATATGTCAGAGGATATCCAGATAAAGATGTTGAAAGGAAATTGGAAATATACTCTGGAGCCAAAGGGAGAGGTGGGCTTGAGAGAAAGGTGTGGGTCACTGGAGGAAATGAGAGCTGGAACCTTAAATGGAGGAGATGAGAGCTGGAGCCTTAAATGTAAACAAGTTCACCCATCGAACACCTTGTCTGTGTGCCCAAAGGTCTTGCACAGCCTCTGAAGGGTGGAAAGTGATGTGGATATTCATGGGTCCCAATAAAATTCTCTCTTCCTCCTCCTGTGTGAAAGAAAGTTGGGTTTGTTTGAGCTCATGTGATTTCCCTATTAGGACAATTTCAAATCAATGGCAATGCAATAACTAAAGAAGTAACTTGTTTGCAAGTTAATTACCTTATGAATATTTGCTACAAAGTTTTGTAACACCTCTGGGATTTTCCCGTTTTCATGAAGAAAATCTGTTTTTACTAGGAGAAATTAATCTTTCATTTAACTTAGAGGACCAAGCGTTGTTTTATCCCTGATGTAGAGTTCCTTGGAGAGTATAAATGATTTATACATTTAGTGTGTGTGTGTAGTCTTCTGGTTTTTTTTTTCCATTTTCTACTCACTTTTCTGTTTTACATTTTTTTTTTTTTGACTTTCTTTTCTGCAAATGTTGAAAATTTGGATTGGGCTTTTTTTTTTTTTTTGCCTATCCTTCCTATTGATTTCAATTACTTTAGATTATGGATATCTTTGAATAATAATGTAAAATAGAAGTGATACATATGTAAAAATTTTAGCTGGTAGACTCATAATGCTTTCATGAAAGGAGAACAAAAAAAAAGTGGTAGAAAGTACATTTTAGATGCCAGAATGTTTTAGCACAAAATCAAAAATCTAATATAAACATTGCAATTTTTAGAACTTTGCCTATTATGTCACATTTATGTGCTGTGCTAAGCTAAAGCTTATCATTGTTTGATTAAACAAGTATTAAGTAAGCACTATCAATAATTGCCAACTCAAGAGACCTTATCTTTCCATCATTGACACCTGTGTGGAGGTTTGTGGTTAAAAGTCTGAGTTAAGGAGAATAAAGTCAAATTATTGACTTGTCTCACACTCTGTGCACTGTGTGAATTTTCTGAATGTCTTCATCAAAAGATTTTTTCAACCAGGGATAACACAAATGCTTACAAAAAGTCCTGGCAGGGTGGGTTCTAGCAAGACCATCTTATAGAAGAAATGAAATAGTTTATATATTAAAAGAATCAACTGGCAAATAAACTTTTGAACCATAGTGCAATTCTCCAATGAATAAACTTTTCTTTAGAGATTTTAACAGCTCCCAAAAAGAAGATGCAAATGCTATTATCCTTTGAAAACCTAAAGATATCGCCTAATATATTCAAATTTTTCTCTTGAAAACATCAGCCTATTGATATCAACAGTTATGTTATAAACATCATACTCAGCCCCTGTTAGCAGGTTTGAGTCTCTATGAGGAAGATTGTACTCTTTAGACATGGTTGTCAATATGGTTAAGAAGATACAGTACCTGTTCTCTGGAGTACTTATAATCTGGGAGTACCAACAAGAAGTAAACAGATGTGATATCGAAACAAAAACTAAGACTTACTGTTCAGGTTTTAAGACATCACCAGAAGTCAAGAGAACATATTCTTATTTGTGTTTTTAATAACGTATTGAATGTTAAAAGAAGTACTATGGGGTTTATATCACAAATCAGTAACATGCTGTGGTTATAAAACAGCTGGGTGTATTAGAACAATCATTGGTCCAAGGGCCCCTGTTTGTTGGACAAGTTTAATGACTGCACACTCTGGAGGATCCAAATAATTAAATGGATTTAAACTTGACCCCTCCCCCCGCCCCTTACACACACATAGACATAAAAGAGCCAAAAGAATCATCAATCCTTTAAACAAGTCTTTATGAACCTGGGGGATATTTATGAATAAAGAATCTCTTTCTATCTCTTTCTCTGAAACTCAAACAGATAATTTACATTAGAATCTGACATCCCAGTTGAGGAGGTGTCTTTTATGCTTGGTTGTGTAATTACATGTCCTTGTTTCCAGAAGCAAGGCAATACGATATAGCTAATCTTGGGATCATGTCCCACCAATGAGCTATGTAATTCTGGGCAAAATATTAATTTTTTGGCCCCAGTTTAGTTTGATAAATGTAAATGTAAACTGTAAAATGCAAGGCTTAACTGGATAATTTCTAAGAATCCTTTGGTTTTTACATTCTATATTCAAAGCTGCATCTTTTGAGAGTTATAACATCACAGAGATCTATACATTTATTTGTTCATCCATCCATCCATCCATCCATCCAAGAAATGTTTATCGTGACTTACTGCATACCAGATACTATTAAAGAACTTGTTCCCTGATTTTAAAGCTCACATAATAGTGGGGTAGCCAGATAATAAACAGATATTTCAGAAATAGAAGGCAATGCATTAAGTCTGTGTGTATACACAGTGGCCATAGACACTTTTGCTCCAAGATCTCTTTCTGGTTTACTTGCTGCCATTATAAAGTCCTTGGGAAATTTGCTCTGAACATTTCTTAAGGAACTGAGAATCAGCTCATTAATATTATCTTCTGCAGCAAAATACAAACATCAAAGAAATAATTGTGCAACATGATTTACTCAGACAAATAAGTCCTCAAGCAAAATATCTTTCATTTTAATCTAATGTAGACTGTATCTATTCTTATGCTATTTCCCCTTTGCCTTTTGCTTACATTATTGCCTCTATTTTAAAAATGAAACAAGCATTATTTTCTTTCTGTATACTTTTAAAACTTTTTAATTCTAGAACAAAACATCTATAAAAAGTGAATAAACATAAATGTTCTATTAATGACTAATTGTAAAGCATAGTACTTCATTCCTATAATCACTACAGAACAAGAAATAAAACATTGTCAGCACATAGAAGACTTTTCGCTCTTGTGTTTTCCTTCCTGATTCCAATTATTCCAACTCTTCTCTCCCTTTATGTAAACCATTAGACTAAACTTCATGGTATTCATTTAGGTTATATATTCTATCTGGTTTCTTTTAGTCATTATGCAGAAAATCACAACATGTATACTTCACTTATCAAGTTTCAAGTTACATATACCTTTATACCTTTATGTTCTTCTAGACAATATGGTCTAGGTTGGCACATTGAAGATATAAGACATAATTCTACTGTATCATGGGTTTTATTGTTGATGTTGTGACATTGCCTGTCAGACAATAGTTTCCTCTCTAATGGTAATCAGTCTTTTTTCTCTGGCTGCCTTTAGGATTTTCATTATGCTATATGTAGATGTAAATATTTAAAAATCATCTGCTTGCGATTTGTTGTGATTCTTGAATCTGTGGATTATGACTGCATTCTGAATAATTTTTCTAACCTAATTTCCAATTCATCGACTCTCTCTTTAGCTCTGTCTAATACTCAACATTTCCATTGAATTTTTAATCTCAGTTCATGTGTTTTTTGCCAGTGCTAGCTGGTTATTTTTCAAATTAGTTTATTTATTTATTTTTTTAGTTTCCTGTGCTTTGTAGATATTATTACAAGTTTGCATTTTGTTTCCTTAAACATAGTAAGCTCAATTGTTTTATTTTGTGGATCTGATCATTAAAATTATAATTGTGGGTTTGTTTTCATAGTCTGTTGTTTCTGTTGTTATCTTGTTTACATTTGTATATGATTATTTTTATGGTGCGCTTGTGATTATATTTAAATATTATTTGTAGATATGATTTGAGGCATAGGATGTAAATCTTTTCTTCCTGGAATAGTTAGCAGTTTTATTTTCAAAAGTGTAGGGGTACTAATAATCTGAAGCCAACTTAAACAAAATTCAAGAACTGAGGTTTTCTGGACCATTGAAGCGATTCAAAGTGCATGAAGGCTGGTTTACTTCTGGTTTACCTGTACTCCAGTGATGTAACCCTTTGGGATCCCAGCTTATTGAGGAGAAGATCTACTAAATTTCTCACTTTTCAAACTCTGTAAGTTTAGACATGAGAACAGAAGTTTGAATCTAGGAGAACAGTGAATGCTCTCAGAGTAAAAGCAGCTTCTGAGTTCTGCTTATCTATTTGGGTTCTGGTTCTTCAAATTAAACCTACTAATTTCTCTTCTTTGTGTAGCTCTTTAATTCTTTTAGTAATATTTTTAGACACATTGTTCAGCATTTTAGTAATATTTTTAGACAGGTTGTTCAGCAATTTAGGTGTGAGAATTAGTTTGAATAATCTGGACTGCCAAAATTGAAAACTAGAATACTTGTGCATATTTTCACAAGCAAATACTCAAGTCGAAAATCTATTCCCTAGTAATATGTGAGCTATAAATTGAAGCCTACAGATATTAAGAAAAATTAGTAACTGTGGTAAATCCTAAATAAAATTAAGGTTATATGCAAGTAGAGTTGTGGCAAATGAATTCTCCTGCATAACGCTAGTCCGTTATAAATTGGAGTATTCCTTTCATCGATATGACTATATACAGTATTATAATAATGTATAAACATTTTGACCAACATTTACTTAAAGGCAAAATGCTAAAAGAAAGACCCAATACTCAACATTAGTAGAATGCTTTAACAAATTATGATAAATTAACATTATGGCCTATTATACAGTCATTCCAAAGGATAATTATGATGAGTATATAAAAAATTAAATGCTTATGATATAACATTAAATGAAAATAGCAGAACACAAACTAATATGTTTGATATATAAAACAAGTGTATATCTGGAAGATAAAGGGCATCAATACACAAATATTTCACTAGAGGACTAGATAATTTTTTTCCTTAAATATTTTGCACTACTAATATATTCTTCTCAAGAATAAAGACAGGGCTTTTAAAACTTAAGTAAAACACTGTCATACTAATATTTCCCCCAAAATTTCAGCATGAAACTTTCTCATATTAAACAACATAAGAAAAAAAAGTAAGGCAAAGAGCAATTTGAACTTATAATCTAATAACTCAGAATTTGCAACCAGACTAAAACCATTTCAGTTTTTTCCTTCGATGATTCCTCTGTAGATCACAAAAACCAATGTTGGCTTCCTATAAGTTTAAATTTTATTTTAAAGAAAGAAAAAGTAAGCAAAAATCTCGGGGCTTACATTTATTTTTAACAGACTTTGGTTCAGTTTTCAATGGATGAGGTTCAGAGAAGACACATTTTTATCATTTGAAAATAATCCATCTGTTCTTTTACTCTCTAGCAGGAGGGTATAATGTAAATATACATTTACATATAATCACTTATTCTTAGTTTAAGCTATTTGTACTTTTTAAAGTTTTTTTTCTAAACTACATCATTTCCCACATCTCTTCTTGTTTGACTAAGTGCTAATCCTCCTTCAAAATCAGTTTTAAAAGTCACTTCCTCAAAGTGGCATTTTCTTATTCTCTAATCAAAATTAGAACCGATCCTACCATCTTTATTTGATTACTACTCCATTCCTTGCACAAATTATGGTGCATTACTGCATATTTATTTGTTTATCATCCATTTCCAATATAGAAGTTGCCAAAGGGCAGGAACCATATCTGTTTCATTCATACTATGTAAACATGTTATTTAATATATTGCATACTACATATTCATATTTGACAAACAAGTTTCTGGGTAGGTTTCATCTAGATAACTGTTTTAACTATTGTCATGTTCTTTTTATTTGTTGTGAAGTTTTTTCATTTTGGTGCAATAGAGTTGACTTTATGGATTTGTGTTCAGATATAATTATTAGATATAATTTCTATTCTTAAATGTCTCTTTGGCTTTTTTCCTTTTCTTTTTATCCAGGAGAAATCAATGACTCTGCCAAATCTGAAATGTTTATATTTCACAATGGAGGTGTGCAAATTTTATGCAAATACCCTGAGAGTGTCCAGCAATTTAAAATGCAGTTGCTGAAAGGCTCGCGAGTACTCTGTGATCTCACTAAGACAAAGGGAAATGGAAGCATGGTGTCCATTCAAAGTCTGAAGTTCTGTCAACCTCAGTTATCCAATAACAGTGTCTCTTTTTTTCTGAATAACTTAAACAGTTCTCATGCCAGCTATTACATCTGCAAACTATCAATTTTTGATCCTCCTCCTTTTCAAGAGATTTTTAGCAGAGAATATTTGCATATTTATGGTAAGACATTGTTTTCATCTTCCTGATATAAGGGTACACAGGCATTTTAGCAAATTTTCTCACTAAAGAAAACAATTAAACAAATAAGTATCCTTTGTATTGGAGTTCATTTGAGTGCAATTGATGGCAATCATTTATGATGAAAGTATGTAAGGGATGATTTATTGTTAATAATAATTAATAAGTAATAACAATTAATTGTTAATTAATAATAATTATTTATTAATTAATCAATAATACACAATTTAATCAAATAGACCACTGAGTTAGAAATAGGTCTTATTATCTTTAAAACACGTGTGCCATTAAAAATTAGGAAAAAAAATGAAGACTAATACACAAACCCATGGCTTAATGGTTATTAGTTCTATTCATCTAAGGTTTAAGATTTTGGTTTTGTGCTGGGTTTTGGAATGAGGTGAGATATTATATTATATTATATTATATTATATTATATTATGTTTTATATTATTACTTTTCCTACTTACTCTTTTGCAAAAATATGGACAGAAAAGTTATTTGTATTAACCAAATTTATAAACGTATATGTGCTTAGAGTCTTTTAGGTATTAATTTTTGGATGCTTGCTATAATACTAAGGTGATGTTATTTACTATTTACTGGATTTTATGGTTATAATGAAGACAATCTTCATTTGACTCAATAGCTCTTTTAAATTTGGTAAAATAACTTGTGATTTTCAGTGCTGAGAAGAGGAAATTTGATTCTCAACATTTTTTTCTTAATATGTCTTTTTTCTAACCCAGAATCACAGCTTTGTTGCCAATTGAAGTTCTGGTTACCCATAGGATGTACAGCTTTCGTTGTAGTCTACATTTTTGGATGCGTATTTTTATGTTGGTTTACAAAAAAGGTGAGCTATTTCTATCCTTTCTTTCATCTGTTTTAGTAAGGAATATTAGTGGTTATTTACTTATCAAGGTACATATCTCTCTTACCAGAGTAATTTGATCAACAGGTAGATAATTTCTTTTTCTCAAGATACACCTACTAATTAAACTACTAACTTGGAACAGAAGCTTATTTATTTTACAGCTGCTTCATTCCAAAAATTATTCAATGGCTTATTTTATTATTATTTAATAACGATGAGAAAATTGGGGTCAATGAAAGACAAAGTTCAGAAGAAAAGTTAAAACATCAAAATAGATGCTTACGACTTTTAAAAATTATTTAATTTGGGATTCAAATTTTATTCTAAGCTTCCCAAGAGTCAGGGCAAAGTTGAAACAGTTACGTTTTCACTGAATTGGTCAATTAAAAAACAATCTGTGAGACAGTCTCATAAGGTACTGGTAGAAGCTGAGAAGGAAATGGCCAGCTTCTTTATATGGTAAGTTATTAGGACTCCTTGTTTTTAAAGAAAACCACTGAAATGCTCTGCAGAAAGATAAAACGACAACAACAAAAACACTTCTGGGCTGGAGGATATTCTTATTAGTCTTTCACAACACAAGTTCTCAGTTGAAGAACTTATACCATCCTGCATATTATGCAAGTATGCTAATACTCAAATATATCCACAGTGTGATCACTGGCCAGACAGTGTATATGTCTGTGCCAGAATGGATTTTGAAAAGGGAGATAGAAAAGGAAGAGAGTGATCTAACTCTACTGGCGAAGGAACAATAACAGCAAAACTGAAGATGGAAGTTCATCGGAAAGCTCTTTTTATTAAAAGCTCTTTTCATGTTGTCCACCTATTTAGCCTAAAGTCAGGAGCCTAAGTCACATTATAACATTTGTCACAGACCACTTCAACGAAGAACAGAAAACAGTAAAACAAACAAATGAAAAGCCAAAACAAATAAACAAACTGAAAAAACAAGATTAGAGATGGGGAAGAGCAGATGACACACCATGTTTCTGACTTTTTTTTCCCAGAAAATTCGACCCAGTGTGCATGACCCTAATAGTGAATACATGTTCATGGCTGCAGTGAACACAGCTAAAAAGCCTGGACTCACAGGTACAACAACTTTTGGGGGTTTGGGAAGGAAGTGGTACTCTTCACATTAGTTGTTTTTTTTTTTTAATTATTTTATTTTATTTTATTTTAAAGGCAGGGAAAATGTCTCTAAGGCTGAATTTTAGTATTTTCTGTGAAAATCTGAATTTTTATTTTAACTGAATTTATACTTTCTGCAGTGCACTGAAAACAAATTTGTAAACCACTAGTAAAAATAAACAAATAAAAGTTCATAAACCAATATTGTATCAAGGCTATTTGCCAATTGAGATTTAAAAAATTGGGATGTTTCTAAGTCTTCTTTGTTAAAAAGTTTATTAAGTCATACAATGAAATTTATTGAATATTAATTAAGTGCAAAACTCTGAGTGAGGCACTGTGAAAGATAACACAGATATATGGAGATTTTTGACTGAAATTAGAAAAAGACATCTGGACTGGTGTTAGCAAGGGGAAGAAGGAGGAATTGATGAAGATATTGCTAGAATGTGCAAGTTTAAAGAACTTGGATGTCCACGGAAGGCCAATTAGGTGGCACTTTGACCTTTTCCATTCAGTGTGAGTGTTGTCAAGTTGAGTGTCATTAAGTTGAGGAGCATCCAGAAAGTTTGAAGCATCTATTGTGAAAAACGTATAAGTCTTATGCCTTTGAGGTTGCAATGATAGGAGGTATATAATGAGACAAAAGCCACTGCATTTTTGCTACAACTAAGTGGTGAAGAACTTGTATAAAAGGGACACATAAAGCATCTGTCATCATGGAATTAAAGTATGGGAAGGGAGCTACATGCTCCTTTAGTCCATTTCCTCATTTTTTAGATGAGAGAAATTGACACCCTGGGTGTTTAATGACTTCTCTGGTTACCAGAGATTTAATATTATAGCTTTGACACTAGCAAAGAGCTTGTGTTTCATAACTTTGCTATTGAAAAAAATACTCTTTTCTCAATCTTTGTGTTCGTAATAATGTGTCTGTCTTAGTTTGGATCCCTGAAAGCAGACTTTGAGACAGAGACTTGAGTATAGGTAATTTATTTGAAAGGTGATCCCAGGAAGAAGGGGTGGGGGAATAGAACAAGGAGGAAAAGCAAAGGAAGGTTGCACTGCTAAGATCTCAGCTAGAGGCCACCAACCTCTGAGACATGTACAGATGTCTCCAAGAATTGTTCTTCGGAAGGATGGCAAGTGAAGCATTTATCCAATGGTGCCACTATTGGGGTTGCTTGCAGGGCACATTTCCCTTATCTGTGAACTGTGCCCTGTGCTTGGGATGAGCTGGCTCACAAGTCTTCAGAGAAAGTCCTGAGTCAGAAAACCAGAGAAATGCACAATGAGCCCATTGTGCTAGAGCAGTCAGCATGTGCAAAAGCGTCCACCCCAGCTGTGGCTGGAGTCAAAGCTGGTTGGTTTCATGCCCTACCTACCAAGCTTAGCACATATCTTGCAATTAGATTTAAACAAATAACTGTGAAAATGGCCAGAATGTAAACTTCTTTAGAGTAAGCAGGGACTTTCTTCTGTATTCTGAAAGCATTACACATATACAGTTCCAAACAGAGCATGACTCAGCACCTCTGTCAAATATTTATTGAATGATTATTATGTGAATAGCACCATGCTGAGTAATGTGCATTAGGCAGAGGGAGGGAAGACTAAAGACAGTTCTTGTCTTCAGTTTGTAAAGTCATTGAGAGAGGTAATATGTTTAGATGAAGGGTGGAGTCATGTGATAGTGTCAAAAGTACTCAAGTAATTGCAAAAGGTAGAGTTCAGATAACATCTGCTATAGGAGTTGATAGGAGTTAATAAAACTTCATGGAAAATGTGGAAGTAGTGCTGGGTCTTAAAGCATAAAGAAGAGCTTGGATGGGGTGTGCTCACGCATGTGTGTATGTGTGTGTGTGCATATGTGTGTGTGTATGTGTGTGTGTGCGCACGTTTGCAAGAGGCAGAGAAAAATGGAAAGCGTGTTGAAGGGAATTGGCACATGGAGAGCTTTTAAAGACAGTATGCTAAATTTTTGTTACAGATGTTACTCGTAACTTGGAACTCCCTAGCACCCAGATGTGAATCACGTTTGCCAGTTTCCTCATACTTGAAGTGCAAGATTTTCTTATTTCCTGGACCATGGAGACTCTGACTTGATTTGACTACATACATACTCTGCTGGTGTTTTGTTCAATCTGGACCAGTGACTATATCAGTCAGCAGGGATTTTAACAGACTGCCTCAGTACTGTTGAGTTCTCTTAAAACAAACACCCTCTTGCAACTAGCTTTATGGAAAGCCCAACTCGTGTGTGTATGCTTAACAAATAGACCTCACTGGGATAGAATCCTTGTCTTCACATCTGCTTCTAGCAATGCACCAGCCAGTAAAACAAACACATCTACAAACATTTTTAAAAGATGCCATGGGTACTGAATCTGCAAAGCAAATGGGCATCCAAGGGCTGGCATCTGTCTGCATTTTGCAAACAGACTACTGCTTCTTCTTGTAGAAAGAACATTCCTTGTTTAATTAGACAGGAGGTGCTTCAAACTGTAGCTATGTTATTTCTGAGGTGTCAGTATGTAACCATAGTGTACAAATACATTAGCACAAAGTATTCTTCCCCAAATTCTGATCCCTGGTCCACCATTCCACCAACAGTTTAAATGTTTTCTGCCCTCAATTTCCTTTTAAAAATACTTCTACATTACTTGACAGACTCTACATAGGGAGCTATATTTTTTTCCTCTGCTGCTCAATAAAATACATATTATATATATAATATATGTTCAACATATATATTCTACATATATTATATATATATATATATATATAGGCAGCCTAATGAATATAATTTACCTATATTCTTCCTACAAGAATATTTTTGCTCCAGAAAGACATCTTCCCCGTCTCAAATCAGTTAAAATGTTTTACTTTTTTGACTTGTTGATACTAGTGGTAGGGAACATTGCCCAGAATGAAAAGTGACTTCATTTTATGATCCTGTTTTCTACTATTAACTGTTTTCATGGTGCTATTAATTACAAGCTAGGCGATTTTTGTAGGTCATATTACAATTGCAAACAAACAAAACCATCTCTAACTGTCAAACATTGTCCTGGGGGTGGAGTCAATGATCCACTCAGCATGAAAGCTGCATTGCCTCTGGGCTTGACAGGTTGAAAAGACCCCATGAGCCTGAAGCAGCCTTCCATACATGGGTGGAATTCCAAGGATAGAAACATTTTTTAACTTTAGGTAAATGGGGTTGGTTATTTAGTAGTTTTAAAGTTTGTAGTTGCCTGCTTTTAATTTACTTTTCACAAACGAGAACTGGTATGTCATTATGCATACTTATATTATTTTAAGCATGTGTAATGCTGGATGTGTACAGTACAATACTGAATTTGTAATTTGAATCAAGTATGGTGTTCCCTGTTTTCAGCTGACGTGAACAGCCTGGTTGGCTTTGCAGAGGTGTTTCCCAAGTTGTTTGCAGCTCTCTGTGTGGGGGATCAAGGCGGAGAGGAAACCCTTCACATGGCTTGCCAGGACCGTTGTCCAAGCCAGGCTCTGAAGCATCCTTATCCTCAACAAGACATTTCAAAGTGAATTATTAAAGGATACAATTTCTGTGAAATAAAACAGATTTTAAGAAGAGCTACTTATGAAATGGATTTTAGCAATGGTAGGAAGCAAAAAAATAAACATTTGATATTCAGCAACTAAAAGTACCTCACGGTGTTTTCCTTGAGAAGGGAAATGATCACCCTTATTTGTTTTTTGAGAGAAGACTCACACATTTAATATCATTAAGCGCCTTTGTAAAAAGGTGTAGTGATTCTTACAGTCATTATAAATAGTAAAATAGCATTTAGAAAAGAAGCCGGACCCCAGGCAGGTGGGGGCTCTTTGGTGCTTGATGGGCAGCAGTGGCTGGTCTGTTCTTGAAGGTAGTTATATTTCTTGGAATAGTAGCTCTTTTTATTTTCTTCCTCCTTTCTTCCTTCCTCTTTGCTCCCTCCCTCCCCTTCTTCCCTTCCCCTCCCCCACTTTCTCCTACTCACCCTCCCTCCCTCTTCTCCCCCTCCTCCTCCTCCTCCTCCTCTTCTTCTGTCTTAACAATTTGAAACAACCACGAACTTATAAAAAGTTGGACGTACAGCAAAATGACTATTCTTCTCCTGACCTAATGCCCGAGCATCTTTGAACACTGTGTGATTCCTGTAAATAAGAACACCGCTCTCCATAACCACAATCCAACCGCCAGCAGGAGAAAATGAACATTGATGCATTGCTACCATCTGATCCTCACACTGCCTTCAAGTCTTGCCGGATGCTCCATAATATATTTTATAGCAAAAGATGCAGAATCTCCCTCTGCTTCTAGTTTTCACATCTCCATTATGTCCTTCGGTGTGGACGATTCCTCAGTGTAGACTTTTATGGTCTTGGCTCTTTTGAAGATTATGAACCATTGTTTTGTTGAATGTGCCTCGATTTGAGTCAGTCTGATATTTCATCATAATTAAAATTAGGTTATTGGTTTTCGGCAAAAATAACAGAGAAGTGATGCTATGTTCTTTTAATTGTTTTCTATCAGGTGGCTCACAATCTCTATTTGTTACATTATTGGTAATGTTGTTTTTGACCACTTGACTAAGGTGTCTGTTAACCTTCTCCATTGCAAAGCTTCTTTCCTCTTTACAGTTAATAAATAGTTTATGCAGAGGTACTTTGAAATTTTGTAAATATATTTTCTTTTTGGTCAAAGTTTCAATTTATTTGTTCATTTATATCTATTTTGTTGAATGGGTAAACATTTGTTACTATTATTACTTTATTTTGATGCTTAAATTGTCCCATCCTTGGCCATTTAAACTGGCTCTTGTGTCCGTGTGACATGTCCATGTCATGCGTTCAGCACTTCCTTGCTTTCTGGCAGAACAAGACATTCCAGACTCAGCTCATTTCTCTGTCCCAGTGCTGGAATCAGCAGTTTCTCTGAGGGATCCTAATATCTTTGAGTGGGCAATGATTTTTAGAAGCCAAGATCTAAGCATTAGTTATGCTTACTACTATTAGGATTTCCCTGCTCCTAAGCCCCTCAGTGAACAGAACTGGGATACACACACACACACACACACACACACACACACACACACACACACACACACTACGTAATATACCCCTGAGCCCACTCAGAATTACATCGAAAGAAATGTCTTTCCATCAGAAGTAAATTTTAACTGAAAATATATCTTTTCCTAATCTTTTGAGAGCATGCCAAAATGAGAATAGGTTGCATTTACTAAGCACAATAAAACTTGATTAAAAAAACAAAAACAAAAACCCCTTTCCTCATTATTAGTGCCTCTTGCATGCTTGAGGCAGTTCATCAAACATCTCCTTCCTCTTTGTCTTCTCCTAAAGCCTTCTCTAAG